>NW_023234215.1:517825-627461 GCF_002007445.2 Ailuropoda melanoleuca | reverse complement strand
AAAAAAAAAAAAAAAAGAATGTTCATCATGTTTTGCTTAAAATGGGTTGGGGTGGTCAGGTACAGTCCAAACTGAACTGGGACTCGGAAACTTCAACGATGAGTCACAGCTTCCCCTTAAAGGGGCTGGGTAACTTTGGTCAAAGAACACAACGTTTCAGGGCCTCATTGTACTCTGTGTCAGGACACACTGTTAGACATGATGTTGTGAAGCTTCTGCCAATGCAGAAACTCTGAGATTCTTTAATTACCTCTACTGAAGAGTCATATCGTAGAAATTCATCTCTGGCTCCCAAATATTATTTTTGTAACTTTATTTTTTTTTTTAAAGATTTTATTTATTTATTCGACGGAGATAGAGACAGCCAGCGAGAGAGGGAACACAAGCAGGGGGAGTGNGCAGAAACTCTGAGATTCTTTAATTACCTCTACTGAAGAGTCATATCGTAGAAATTCATCTCTGGCTCCCAAATATTATTTTTGTAACTTTATTTTTTTTAAAGATTTTATTTATTTATTTGACAGAGAGAGACAGCCAGCAAGAGGCGGAAAACAAACNCAGCAAGAGGCGGAAAACAAGCAGGGGGAGTGGGAGAGGAAGAAGCAGGCTCATAGCGGAGGAGCCTGATGTGGGGCTCGATCCCAGAACTCTGGGATCACGCCCTGAGCCCAAGGCAGACACTTAACGACTGCGCCACCCAGGCGCCCCTATTTTTGTGACTTTAGTCAAAGAATCTAAAGATTTAGGTCATGCTATGGATTGTATAAGTTTTACTAGGAAAGAATCACTTAAGACAGAACAGTTATTAGCTGTGAGAGACCTGTATTTTATGAGGTTGATACCATAAAAAAAATAGCCGCTTATCAATTTAACTCTCAGATAAAACAATGCGATTCTGCCATGTAGAAAAGAAATTTATGTCTTATTTTATTGTCAGGCAAATCTCTAGGAGTATAGACTCATGGGAAAACCANGCATAAAAAAAAATAGCCGCTTATCAATTTAACTCTCAGATAAAACAATGCGATTCTGCCCTGTAGAAAAGAAATTTATGTCTTATTTTATTGTCAGGCAAATCTCTAGGAGTATAGACTCATGGGAAAACCACCACCAACAACAACAACAAAAAAAACCATTTTATCTGATTTTGTTTTTTACTTGTGCTAAACAGAATACCCTAGATAACATTAAATGCCTGGGTTTAGTACTGCTTGTCACAGAAACACTGATATCCCAGTTGGGCCAATGCTGTGTCTCCTTTCCACGCTTCTTTTATATTGTTTATTACATTACAGCATCTTTTCTCACTTACCGGCTTTCCTCCTCCTTTCAACACGTAACACCAAAGGTAANACAACAACAACAAAAAAACCCATTTTATCTGATTTTGTTTTTCACTTGTGCTAAACAGAATACCCTAGATAACATTAAATGCCTCGGTTTAGTACTGCTTGTCACAGAAACACTGATATCCCAGTTGGGCCAATGCTGTCTCCTTTCCACGCTTCTTTTATATTATTTATTACATTACAGCATCTTTTCTCACTTACCGGCTTTCCTCCTCCTTTCAACACGTAACACCAAAGGTAACATGGAAGCAAATCCCACCTCCATTATTTTTGTTGTTGCCAATATAAGGGCTAAGGCATTATAATATGTATTTTAATCCATGTAGGCAAATTTATATTTTTGCCTTCAGATTCCTGCAGACTTCATGTTGGGCCAAAAAAAAAAATGTCATATCCCAAGAGATATCTAGTATTATTACCATAACATGACCCATAATTTTACTACAGTCTTCTCAAGAATATCTACCTATAGAGTTGTAGGATAAAAATCCTGCTCTAAAAAATACTTCATGGCTCTCAGAGTCTATGATGTTTCCCCTTTTTCAAAGATATTTCTCTTTTAAGAGAACTTCTCAATCCTGAGTACATAGTCTTCTGACTCCTTGCTGGTCCCTAAGTANCTTCTCAAGAATATCTACCTATAGAGTTGTAGGATAAAAATCCTGCTCTAAAAAATACTTCATGGCTCTCAGAGTCTATGATGTTTCCCCTTTTCCATTGATATTTCTCTTTTAAGAGAACTTCTCAATCCTGAGTACATAGTCTTCTGACTCCTTGCTGGTCCCTAAGTATCGAGGCAGGAGTTCCTTACAAAGTAATGAAGCCATTGTTTGAACTGCTGGGGCATTTCTTTCCCTTTCCCAAGCGGGAGCACTATTGGAATATTTCACGCACAGGGAGCATCTCTGATGAGAGGGTTTGTGGAAGGAGTGACTGGAGTGAAACCTTCAGATATTACCTGCATGAGAAGTATTTGCCTTTCCTTTCTACATGGAAAATTACACAGCTTACAAACTAAAATGCCACTACTCGATGTACCTTCAATTATAAACAAAAGTGGTATAATTAGGCTTGTACTTGGCATCTCTAACATACCTCTATGAGGCTACCAATGGCTTTACTCAATTATTTTTATAAGTATTATTCAGGAAAGAACTGCTTATTAATAAGTTAGTTCTAGGTGTGCAAGTGACTTCAAAAACTGACTTCAAAAAGGTAAGTCACGAAAATGAAAAATAGCCTTGTTTGGTAGCTACCACTTTAAATCACCCAGTATGTACAAGAATAAGGTGTAGTCTGATATTGCAGTAAGCACATATAATGACTTAGATTCCAATATCTTGTATAAGATCATCGCATTCTCTCTAGGAGAAAGTACTGACAAAGAAAAATAGGTCCAGAAAAACTTCAGCAATTTGCCAAAAGTTAGATGGCTACAGAATATTGTCTATCCTTTTATTCTCCCTAGAATGGGTACATCATTACAGGTCAGAACTCCCACACAAACGACAGCACTTGTCACATAATATTACATCAATGAACATTTTTAAATAATGAAAGGGTTTCATTTCTAATTTACCTTCCTTACCAAGTCACTTCACCGTATTTCCCACCTATATGCTAATAGGCCACTTTAATGTAGTTAGTGAGCTTGACGGTTTAAAATTGAGACAACCATGGAGCTGGATCTTGGGGATTTGGTCTGTCATTGCATTCCCATTTTACTGTCTTACACTAACAAAGCACTTTACAGTTAACGAAGTCATTTCACACACATGACAGAAGTCCTAAAGGATAAATAGAAGTATCCTTGTTTTATAAATAAAGGAACTTTCAGGGCATAAATGATTCATAAATATACCATAAGGGGTACAGTTATAATTTGAACCCAATAGTACATGTCCAAAACTTTATCCACTGTTCCAGAATTGACTCCTTCCCTTAACTGGGCCAATGCTGTATCCTATTCGCGCTTCTTTTACAGTGTCTATAATATTCCAGTATCTTTTTACACTTCTCTGCTTTCCTCCTTCTTGGAATGTGGGAGCCCATTCTGGGCAGATGCTCCATTAATCTTCATCACGTTCTTGGAGAATAAGTGGCACAGGTGCATATGTTTTAGCTTCTGAGGAGATTTATATTGCCAGAAAAAGTCTTATTCATGTTACTTCAGCTAATGCAATTTATGGTGAGGACATCCAAAGGAAAAAGGAAGATGGGAAACCCTCTCATCAAACTAGGCCACAGAGAGCATGGCACACTCAGGGTATCAAACATCTCTCTGGGTTATTTCTCCTCCCTCAACTGCACATGCCTCTAACTCCCTTTTTCATGTACTCCACAATTATGGCAACTGGTTCAACCCTCTCCATTCTGTGTGATGTCTTTTAGCCAGGCTCTCAGGCCAAACCACACCTTAGCAGGATGTGTGACCTACATAGGCTCCAAAAAGGAGACTTTTATAGGCAAGGAATTTCTGCAATTATCCAGAAACCCATAACTATTCTGCACAGTTTAATTGAGGTTCGTGCAGCTAGGCTACTATGTGCAATTTAGAAAGATGATGTCCTTTCACGTTTCTTCCAAAACACCTATTCACAGGTATTTCCTGGAAAGTGAGGAGCCTCCTGACGGGGCTCATGATTTTGTAGGGCTTGAGAATAAAAATCACAGTTCGTTCAGGAACACCTGCCCATAAAGGGACAGGATTTGGAGAGTGTGGCTATTGGGACCCTCATCAGTAGAGCCAGCTGAGCAGAAAACAGAAATACCAGAAGTGCACCACCCCTATCAGGCACAATATAAGCTCTAGTAGATAAGAACCCTAGGATCTAACATTGCAACTTGCCCAAACTAAAAAAAAAAAAAAGAGAGAGAGAGAGAGATATTTACCCTTACACTCGCAGATTCATAGGGCAACAATGGATCATTGCTATCCTTCAATTGAGTTGGGTTCTGTAGAGAGTACAAGAACAAATAAAATAAATTCAAAACACTCTCTTTATCCCTTTAAACTGAGGACTAACTGGGTTGATGGGGCTTCAAGTCTTTAAAAATGAATGACTAGTACTTTTATATGATAGGGTGTGCTGTGAACATACCCTCTAAAGCACAGAAGGAAACTCTTCTTTCACTCTTCTTCCTCTTTATAAATATACTGAGCATTTACTGTGCCTATCACTTTCATACTTTTTATTCTTTTTAGATCAGAACCTGAATCAGAGAGAGGCTAGGAGATTTATCCAAGATCACACAGCTGGTTAACAAAGTCAAGACTCAGCTCAATTCTACGTCCAATGTGTCTAAACCACATTGCTTTTTATGAAGCTAAATTATAATTTGGGGCTGCATATCCACGTTGAGATATAAATTATTTGACTTAGACACAGACTTAATACCAGCTTAATTGCTACCATAACAATAATCTTCATCTGGGGCACTGATAACCCTGAGAAACATGATCACTTCAGAGGGTACAAGTACACAGATCGTTTTAAATGAATCATTTACTAGATCTTCAGCTTCCATGTATATATTCTTTCCTTAAGTCAATCTTATGAACATGCACCTGAACCTGAGGTATCAAGCCAGTCTCTCCCAAATCTCCCTTTAAAAAAAGTCACACCTCTCACACATGGCAAATATTACATGTTGCCCTGCAATGGACTGTAAAAGTATCTGGGGCACTGAACCAAGGGATAATTCAAAGTATCTATATCAGTATTGAGAAAGAATTGACTCTAAAACTCATAAAGTGTCCTCTTACACGTCAGATGATTTTCAATTATTTATTTTCAACAATATTAAAAGAGGACCCAATAGAATTGTCAGCATATAGGTCATTTTAAAAATCATTTTTAATGATAGATGAAACATTATTAAACATTCTCAAGAATGCAAAATACTACAAAAATGTTTCTCTTCTTGGCAATGTTAGTGTTTAAAATTATCTGCAGGATCAATTATAAGAATATGAAATCCAAAGAGTTTATTTTGGAAGTATAAAGAAAGGATACAAGTCAAATTTTGTTCTCTTAAATTTTATGCCTGTGTTCCATTTCTTAAAATATTTTTAAACACTAAATGTCTCTGGCAGAGTCATTATTAGCCATAAATTCCAAATGGTCCCTCAGCAAAAATAAAATACCTATTTTGTCCTACTTTTAGACCAGAACAAGACTTTCACTTATAACATGTATCTCCATGTATTTTTCCCATAACTAAACAATTTGAAACAAAATAACCTTCATAACCATTGATGTTATATATTCATCTAAAGTCTGTACGCGTAGTAGAACTGATTTTATGAAGACCAAGCAGTTGGATAGGAGGCAGGAGAAGAACAGTAATAAATTACAAATATTATTTTGTCTTCCTTTTTTTAAATCCCCACTTTTTCTGAAAGGTCTACATCTCATCCAACTATTTACAAAGTAAATACAGAATATAAACAAAGCCAACTTCTGGATTTCAAACGAAGTTTATATATTTCATTTTTCTTAAGCAGATAGTTTTGTGGCAAAGATCAAGTCTAATAAGACTTTAATCATCCCAGAGAGCCATCACATGGCCCTGTAGAAGGCAGTCCCCTCTAGCTATTTTATCAGTGCCAATGTATTCGCAAGGAGTGGAGGTCGATTCACTGCTACCCAACTGGTTTTCTAACCTGTCATCTATCCATTTGTACAAAACCATAATTTAGTCACACTGACACTAAACTCCAATGGTACAAATGCGAGATATATGATTTTAGTCATTCCTTCAGACGCTGCTAATCAAATAGTTATTTTCTTATGTGCATTTATCATACTTAGATTAATGCTTTACAGATAAGGTAAAACGTTGAAAAGAAATCTCAGAAAATTACCATTTAAGGTACATGGGAAGTCTAAGAAATTATTTAAATTTGGAGAGAGAAAATTCCCCACAAGGTAAAAGTGTGTCTGAGTGAACGTGAATAGCAGCTCTCTCATTCCAAGGCGCTCCAAGTCCAATGCTTAATCAAGAGCAGGGATAGTGAGTGATCACATGCATATCATGAACCAAAAGAAAAGGATACCAAAGCCACTGTAAAACAATTTCTTTCAAAGAATTATGTGGATACCAAAGCCACTGTAAAACAATTTCTTTCAAAGAATTATGTGGATTATGTCATACATCTATGTATCTGTGTGTATTTTTCCTTTTATATCTTCTACATTTTCTAATAATGCCACACTCGATTTTTGCAAGGCTTAATATCTTTATCATTTTTATAGCGATTTATAGCGATTGTCCATTCGTTTCTACAACAAATATTTACTGCATGCCTCAGACACTGGGCATTCTGATGGAGGAGAGAGGAAGAACAGGCTCCCCAAAGTCCCAACTTTCTTGGAACATGTATAGTAATGGACAGGTACAGATACAGGTACAGATAATAGAGAAGTAAATGGATAGCTTTTCAAAATAACATCGGACACTGAAAAATGCTAGGAAGACTCCTACAGAGGAAGATGTAACAATGATGGATTTGACAACCATTGACAAAGGGTGGTCATGGATGCTGACTGAGATTCAGGGTCAGGGAGTCAGGGATGTCTCACTGATAAGGGGACTGAGACAGTGTTTTGAAAATCAGAAGTTTGAGCTTTCCTGACAGTGACTCGATGACCTGAGACAAGGGAGCCCTTGGGTCCTGGAAGAACAGAAAGCAGCAGGAACAGAGATAAGGGATAGAGTTGGGAGACAGGCAGAGCCAAATCAGATAGAGCCTCTTTGCTATGGAGAGGTCTAAATTCCATTCTTCCATTCCCAGGAAGTTGCCCTGAAAGTTTTAAGCAAGGGAGTGATCTAATCCAACTTGTGCTTTAAAAAGACTGCCTTGGCTATTATATCATTTTTATTTGGTCCTTGCAAAAGATCCATGATGTAGAGCCCTAAGATATTTTACTATATATATCATCAGATTTAAATAAGGACTTTGTATTTGGTAACTTTTTCAATCTTAAGAGAGTTGGGGATAACTAGTTAGGAAAGAACCTTAATGAGAAAAGATTTGGTACTGTTAAGGAACATATATAAAAGCTATGCATTATACTCCACAGTAAACATGTTTGTACAATAGTTTTCAATGAAGGTGCAATTCATTAGTTAAAAATAAACAAGCTTCTATGCAAGCAAGAAAGCTTTTCCAACCTTCCTTTAAAAGCCAACACAAATGGAATGACATGATTGTCTATGTAGAAAGTTGAAAAGAACTGACAAAACAACTCCTGGAACTAATAAGCAATTACAACAAAGTTGCAGGATAAAGATTAATATACAAAAGCCAAATACTTATCAATATACCAGCAATGAACAAATGGAACTTGAAATTTAAAACATAGTATCATTTAAATATCCCAAAATTAAAATTTTAGGTATAAATCTAACAAAATATATACAAGGTGTACAGAAAAAATCTACCAAATCTCAATGAAAGAAATGAAAGAAGAATTAGAGAGATATTCCATGTGTGAGAGAGAAGAGAGTGCAGGAGAGGGAGAAAATAGAGACCAGTGGGAAGCTGAAAATAAGGAAGAAACTCTTGACAGTGGGCTCACGTGCCAAGCTCACCAACCTTCTGGCATCCTTCAAGTCAGTGCTTCCAGTTAAGTTAACCTCCCACTGGAGGACAGTGCCTGACAGTCTCATGTCAGAGTTTAGTTTGCAGCACTAACTAGTCAGTTCTCTGTTATCCTAATATCCCAAAAACCTCAATGGAAGACACCTACTAGAGTGATACATAAGACAAGCTTCACAGTGTATGATGTCCCTACGTATTCACTGATGTGGAACTTCACCACAATAAACATTGAGCACAAAAAACTCACTACCAAATAGCACATTATAACTTCTTTTTGGTTAAAAAAAATTACAATTTGTGTATGTATGTGTTTTGGGGAAGAGAAGAAGGAAAAAAAAAGGGCTGAAAGAATTTTTCCAAATATTACCAGTAATAAACTCCAAGTAGTAGGATTTAGTGTGATTTTTACTTTTCCTTATACCTTCCAGAATCATCTAATTTTCTAACAGCAAAAAAATACCTAACCCCCCAAAGGCATTATTTATTATAATAAAACATCCTTTGCAATCAAATAAAACCATCTTCTATTAAATACTGAACTTTTTTTTCCAAGTCTAGATATTTTGCTAATGTCTAATAAAAGTACATGTGAGGGAGAAAGTGAATTAAGAGGAAACACGATGCCCCACTGGCAAATTTCTAATCTGTATTTTTCCCCTTTCTGGACACAGGTGCATTCTAAATCCCCATCACACCCCCACTTCCTCTTACACACCCCTTCACACCTGCAGATTTGCCCTGCACCTTCTACCCCTGTCCCAATCTCTCTCTAGTCTCTCCCTGGTTTTACTCTGCTCCCCGACTCACTGGAGTTCACAATAGTACCTTATCCCCTCTCTGAATCTCCAGTCTGCCATGGTAACAATCCCCAACTAAAGGAGAGCCCTCCCATTCCTCCTCTTTCTGCTCCTAGGCTGCCAAGTTCTATTAGAAAAGGCACAAAACAGATGGACTGCGCATCGTAGTCTTGCTTCATCTCAACTAGTCTTCAAACTCTTCAACAGCTATGGACTAATAGTTGGTTTCCTCTGTTTCTAACTTTCTGTGCTCAAGTGTTCCCTATATCAAGAATTCTAGGTGGGCCCACTGCTCCTGATTTAAGGCATTAGCTGGCATCCTGTCACTTTCCCTCACCCTTCCCCATTCTTGCTCACTCCAACTCCACCAAACGTTGGTATAATTTTCCTTCAATTATACCTCAAAATGATTTTCTCTCTTTATTCTTCTATTTCAAAGGAAGAAATAATCTACCTCATTACCAAGTCTCTTTTACTCACAGTTTTAATCCAGTCATTCCTATTATTCTCTTTTAATCACCATTGTAACTGTTCCTTGATTTCTTCCTCCTACTCCCCCTCTCTTTCTCTTTTTCCTCCTATCACTCTTTCTCCACAAATCCTTTCCTCTCCCTTTAAATTGTATATTTGGTCATGATTTTCCAACATAAAAAAAATGTGTCTTGATCTAATTAACTTCTCAAATTGCATCTTACCTCCGCATTTCTTTTATCTCCTAACTTGAAAATGTAATCTATGATTGCTATTCCCACTTTTTCAATAACTCATCCCTTGACTCCTGTAATTTGGCTTATGCCACTAGTAAAAGTTAGCAATGACTGCTTGCTTTAAGATCCCATGACCTTCTCATTTCCCATTCACCTTGACCTTGCTACGAACATAAATCATTAAATATTCCCTCTTTGTCTAACTTCTTATCACTGCACTCCACTCATTCTGCTTCCTTTCTTGCTACTTTTCTAACTACTTATCCAATCTCTCCTTTCTGAAGTCAGCTTCCTCACCAACCCACTACAATCACCACAATCACTGCCACTTTCTAGCATTCTAATCCAAATGAGCTGTGCACCCACAACCCTGGTCCCTTGATCTCTATTTCCTTAGTCTCTCAGAGGCCTCTGCTTTTAGATTTCTTCCTTCTGTACAATGCACAAATATAAGCATCTCCCATAAGATTTCATTCCCTGCCTACTTCATTTACTTTAAACCATTTCATGTAATATCCTCATTTCCTTTAACTTTAAATAGCACTCACCTTTGGAAAGTTCTACTTTTTTAGCTTTGATATCTATCCCAAATTTTAGAATCACATTAAAAGTAAATAAAACAAACATCAGTAATCCTCTCACTGCAGTGACACTCTACTGCTGAATTTTCTGTTTCTATGACTAGCACTCCAGTTGTCCCTGAAAGCCAAGCTTACACCACCAGAGCCATCTGACCCTTCTTCCCATGGTACCCACGGTCCATAAGCCCTATCAGTCCTTTGGGAACATCTCTGTCCTCTCTCCTTTCCAGTGCCACTTCAGCGTAGTTAGAACAGCTGATGTTCTAACTATGTCCTACCTAAGCAACTGCTAATTCCTAAGTGTCTCAACTTTCAGTCTTTTCCTTTAAAATCTACATTTTATTTCAATGCCATGTTTTATACACACCACTTTTGTCACTCCCAGTCTCTTATGCAATAAAGTCCAAACTCCTGAATCTGGTATATAAAGCACTTCATGATCTGTCCCCAAACAGACATTCCAAACTTTGTTTCCCATGTCTCCTTAATACTTCCTCTACGTTCTAGCTAATAATATTATTGATCATTTCTAGAACATCCTTTACACCTATGCTCATGTTTTACTCTGGCTGAAATTTTCTTTTTCATCCGTTCCTCTTATCAAAGCAACTTCATCCTTAAAAGCAGAACCCTTTTCATCCCTACTCTCCTACAAGGCCTTACCAAAATTCACTTTGATCACTTGAGTGGTCTGCTGTACCCTCCCACTGAGCCCATGGATGTCTCTGTTGAAGCATGCATCCTAACCTGCCTTGCTGAAATTATGTGTTTTTCTTCACTAAAAGTTTAAAACGTTTGGAGGGCAAAAAGTCTATTATTTATTTTGTATTACCCATGTTTATTCCATAGTATGAACAAAATGTATATTTAAGAAATGAATTACTAAAAGAACATTGTCAATGGTTTTTGACACTGCTTCCTTTAATTATGCAAATTTTTGCTAATGTTGTGCCTTCTATAACAGGTGGTGCTGGAAGTAAACAGCGAATTTATCGTTGAGGTAATGTATAATAAAACTATTTTCTCAATTTAAAATTGAAAGAAAAATGGAATTTTGTAATGCATAGTATATCAAATATCAGAATATTTGAAATCATAATCGTCTAGATAAAAGGTAAGAGAAAGAACCTCTGCCAAATTGAAATAGCAATGGTAAAGCCATACTCCCAAAAATACATGTTTACAGGTGTGGTTTGTGACAGCTCAATGTCATAGTAACGCCTACTTTTCAAACTATATTAGTAGTTTATCCATACATTTCCCAACTTAAAGCCCAACAGAAGAAGCACAGTAACACGTTAGGATGGGAAGAGGATCTTTAGACATTTACATCATCAAGAAAGACAACTGATCGTCAGTCAATGAGGGAAAGATATAAAAATAAAAAAATATGTAATCATAACTAAGTAGAACAACAGAGAATTTGGTGCCATTTAGAGTGGGGCTCAGGAAATAAAGCTACTGTCCTCCATCTCTGTGAGGGCTTTATTTTATTACAGTAGTTAAACTTTCATTATGATTGTCTCAAATCACTGAAGAAAATAAATTACTTTTCTAATGTCTGTTGACAAAATACCAAATATGTGGTATGTTTCAGGAAGTCGTATCAAAATGGGAGGAAAACGTACATGCTTTGGTTCTTGAAAGGATAAGCTCCATTCACAGGGAACATTTCCTTCCCACAAAGTGCTAATTAAATGAAGCCCTAGCTTAAACAAACCTACAATCATCTATGTCTCGAATAAGTACATTAGGAGTTACTCAAAAACTTATACATATATTTATACATATAAATATATGTATTTATTTACACATGTATACAAATGTTTACGCATGTAGTCACATTTCTAAACTCTTGAATACTATAAAATTGTTAGATGTCCTCCAACAAAAGAAACATAAGACTACAAAGAGAAAAACATATAGCAAGCAGAAATACAAATGGACAACATTGAGAAGCCAAGAGTTGTCCATGGGATTATCACGAGTACCATCAATTCAGTTAAAATATTCTTCTAATCCTACAATAATATATTTGGGTGCTTAGACGAAGTGATGTCCTTACCAACAGAAAAGAAAAATCCCTTCCTTCTTTTAGGCGAACATACTCACCAGCACAACATTCCTATTGCATAGGATGTACTCAATGGAACCCTAGTAGTCTTTTAAACTCTAGAGAACAGAAAGCCTGATCAGAGTTCAAAGAGTGAGGTAGGCAAGGCCTCCACATGTTGAGGACAGATTGAAAAAAGAAAAATCATATCATCCAGTATAAGGCATTGTGAGCACCACACATAGCTAATGAAATTTGTTTCACTAGAATCATATAGTTATAAGTGAGATGATTCCAAAAGAAGTAGGTAGGCACATGATCGGGCTATACCTATCTAGAGTCATAAATTGGTAAACTCTTTCTTTGTTTTTCAAATTCAATACCATTGCTTCTTCTGGGTGCACCTTATAATGTTGAATAAATGTCCTTCTTAAGTAAAACTGTACTAACACTGTACAAAACGTGAACTATTTTTGCATAAGGTGAAAGAATTAGACATTGAAAATGGCACTACAAAATGGCAGACCGTCAGAAGACAAAAGCGGGAGTGGATCAAGTTTGCTGCTGCGTGTAGAGAAGGAGAGGACAACTCCAAGAGGAATCCAATTGCCAGAGTAAGTGATGAAATAAACAGGAGCATGCTGTGCTGATAACAAATGATTTTGCAGAGCAGGAAAGCCCTCAGATGTTTTGGAGATCTGCAGCCTTCACTACTGCATAGTGATTTAGGAAGATGGGTGACGTGTAGTCGTCTGCTCATGCTGGTGAGCCACTGTTTTGAATATCACCTTTGGAGAGTTGATACAGAGCAGAGAGTCTTTGAGCAATCCTAAAAGAGAGACCTGGATCTCCAGCACAACGGGGCTTTATCTATTCGTGTTTTGCTTATCTGTCTTATCTACATGTTTTAGGAAATGTATGCATGTAGTAATAATCTTCTGACTATCCCTCCCCCAAATCAAAGGTTTACAGTATTAATTAATTCTCTCCAAGAAAGACTTGAAAGTGTTAAAAGTTCCCACTAGATTCTTATATCCGGAAATTAGGAGAAACTTAAAAAGTATTCCAAATAATGGTAATTAATGAGGAAGGAAAGTTAAGGGAAGAAAGTGTAGTAAATTAATCCATGAAGAATGGGATCCACTTTAGCAGTAGCACTAACTAGCTCTTTCAGGGCATCTTGGCCTTGCCCACTAGTGAAATCAGTAGAGTGATCAACCAGAATTCTCCTGAAAGCTTTACATTTATACGTTGTTTAAATGTACATATGAAGTTTTACATATATATATACAGTAAGCAGTGATGTGACGAATACAACCTTAGCTCAAGAAGAGATTATATATTCTCTGGGAATTTTTCCAGAATTTGGGAAATTTTTGGAACACTTTAAATAATTATTGTTTCCTTCTGACTCACAGTTATGACCTTAGGTTACTTCACTCTCACCGTACGGCATATTCTTTTCTTTTTATTGCATTTGGAGGATTTCCTAGATTTTCATCTACATAAATAAGATCTCTGGGTTAGAATGGTGTTAATCCATGTTGTACTTCCAGTTGCCTTTATTTACTTGTGGATATTTGGGTCACAAATCTTAGTATTGCTGAATGTTCTCATCTTCAGTATAGAGGTGAGATTTAAAAATTTAAACTATTTTTGTTTAAATTTATGAGCAATATATATAAAACTATTAAAACAAAACCTATATGGCAGAATATGTGCCATAAAATCTATTTGGCAGGTGAATGAATGACATGGTAGGTTTCAATTCAAAAAATTATCTCTAAACAATGTGTTTCTCTTCTGGTTTTCTTGAGTTATCTATAATTTTGACTAAATCTCCAACTAAAGTCTAGTCAAGGTACATATCAATATGACAAAACCTTTTAAGAAATACTAAAGATGGTGATTTCTTCCGTCAAACTCTTTATATGCAAAGAAAATCAGAGAACTGAAAATTGTATTGTTAACAATAACAAATCTAGCATCAGGCGTGTATGTGCCTTATGCCAGGCATTGGGGTGGGGTGTATAAATGTCACTTCATACAATCTCCACAGCAAACCTAGGATGTAGGTGGGATTATCCCATTATACACTGATACTTGGCAAAGTTAAGTGAGCTCTCCAAGGTCACACAGGTGTAAATCATGGTGCCGGGTTTCAACCCAAAGCCCATCTGGCTACAAAGCTATTCCCTTCTCATTCTATTATCCTCTGCAGTTCATGATCTACTTTCAATAAGATCACAGTCCCAGCCATTTTCTTTATAGATTCGATCAGACTGTGAAGAGAACCAGAAGATTACATACCGCATCTCTGGCGTAGGAATTGATCGACCACCTTATGGAGTGTTCACCATTAATCCTCGAACTGGGGAAATTAACATCACTTCAGTGGTGGACAGAGAGATAACTCCACTTTTCTTGGTAAGTCACAACAGTGTGTTTTAAATTATGCATTTTATTTTTCTTCCCCTTTTAAAACGCTGTAAAGCTGAAACCAAATAAAGGGATTGAAGAGATAAAAAGAGCATGAAAACATAAGTTTATAGTTCAAGAGTGTCTGGCATGTTGCATTGGTTTGCCATCAAATGTCTTGATAATGTTTAAATTAATACACTGTAATATAAGTCTGAATTCACTAAGTAAATTGTTTCCCTGCATATTTCCTAAAATATTTTTTTGAGCATGTTACCTAATTTCCTTTGATGGAAAACGACAGTTTTTTCCCCAACTCTCCACAGATCTATTGCCGGGCTCTGAATTCACGGGGCGAAGATTTAGAAAGACCTCTTGAGCTTAGGGTCAAGGTTATGGACATAAATGATAACCCTCCAGTTTTTACACAAAACGTGTACACAGCCAGCATTGAAGAGAACAGTGATGCAAGTAAGTAGGTGACACTCCCTCTCTGCATTATACCACAAAGATTTCTCTTGGCCAAAAGCTGCAGGAAATTGACATACAGGTAATTTAAAGATCGGAAAAAGTCAAACTTGTATTTTGAATAAACACCACAAATTCTAGCTTAAAACTGACTTAGAAAAAACAATCCTATCTAAAATGCTAAACATCCTCTTGTTTGTGGAGAATCTTATACATGTGATTTAGCGGGAGCTTTAGCGCCTTCCTTAGGGGTTGTTACTGACTCATGATTAACTTAATCAAAATGAATAAACTAAAGAAGAAACCATGGATGTGGAAAAGGGCTTTGTGCTGGTCTATTCTTCAAGTTCTGGGCTGAAGCACACCAGAGATTGATGGAAGGTCATCTCCAACAGTTTCCATCAGGTTGATCCCAGAGAGTAATTACCAGTTCTTCACAGTCTACACAGCAAGCTACATTACATTCTCTCATTTTTTTTCACTTTTTCCATCCTGCTTAATTCCATCTCCAGCTCCAATACTTTTTCCCCCTCTTTTTATTGGTTCTCTTAAACATCTTTCCTTTTCTATGCTTGTCCTATGTCACTATTTTCCTCTGTTCTCCGTTGAGGACTGCCTAAGATGCTTGTTCTTTGTCCCTATGAATAATTAAGAACTTTTTCTATTCCTGTGGACAGATCTTCATTTGAATAGTTATATGTTTTTGACTAATCAATTAAGTGTTATCATCCTCCAAGGCAACCAACAGTAATTCTCTACTTTCTGGATGAACAAAAATAAAGAAAATAGGTGCTCAATAAATAATCTCAACATTGAATTTAATCAAGCTATAATCTTTCTCACTTAAGCATTTTATTTTATTTTATTTTTTTTTTAAAGATTTTATTTATTTATTTGACAGAGATAGAGACAGCCAGCGAGAGAGGGGAACACAAGCAGGGGGAGTGGGAGAGGAGGAAGCAGGCTCATAGCGGAAGCCTGATGTGGGGCTCGATCCCATAAGGCCGGGATCACGCCCTGAGCTGAAGGCAGACGCTTAACCGCTGTGCCACCCAGGCGCCCCTCACTTAAGCATTTTAAAATAATGTCACATGACCACAGCAAAAACAAATTGATAAAATCCGCTTTTCAGCTTTATGATAAAGGCTATGGAACTTCTCATTCATTAATGATTACTTTCATTTGCTTCTAATTTACCATTTAATCACTTAAAGAGTGCAAGTACTTTATAAACTGTAAAGGATTTATAAACTGTAAAGGATATTATAGATGCAAACCACCATTATTTTTGCAGTCAAGGGTGTAGCTGAAAGTTATGATACTATATTCTCATGGGAACTAAAACAAAAGAAAATTCAGAGGAAGGCCAACCACTCTTTCCTCCTATGCCTAATGATTTGCTGAACTGATTCTAACAGAGCCCCAAACATTCTCCACCTCCATCTTCATTCCTAGACACACTGGTTGTAAAGTTAAGTGCCACAGATGCAGACGAAGACAATCATCTGAATTCTAAAATAGCCTATAAGATCATCTCTCAGGAGCCAGCAGGTGCACCAATGTTCATCCTGAACAGGTACACTGGAGAAGTCCGCACGATGTCCAGTTTCCTTGACAGAGAGGTAAAGCCTTCTATGAATGAATGATAAGAAATAAAGAATTCCATTTTCAAAAGACAAAGATAAAATGACCTAAGTATGCCCTTCCTCCTATAAAGGAGGGAAGGATATTCCAACCATGACTTTTCAATGAAAACTATAAGAAGAAAAAGTACATTAAAGTCTTACATAAAATTATAAAAAGGAAGTTGGAAGAACAACATCAGAATGTGTTGGATTTCATTCAAAGGGAGATCTAAGTCTTACAATTCTTTTTCATCTTAAGCAACACAGTATGTATAACCTCCTCGTGAGGGGCTCAGATCGAGACGGAGCTGCAGATGGACTGTCTTCTGAGTGCAACTGTAGAATCAAGGTTTTAGATGTCAACGATAACTTCCCCACCTTGGAGAAATCTTCTGTAAGTTGTTACTCTTATAATCCTTTTTCCTGAAGTGTCAGTAATTGATTTGCTTTCCTGCTAGTTTGTGAGCCTGGTTCTGTTATATGTATGGATGGACTCAGCTTTGCTGTGTAAACCTTGGAACTTCTTACGTATACTAATAATAGACCTCATATAATCAATAATATTGTACTAACTTTGTATGGTAACTAGACCTACTATGGTGATCATTTCACACTGTATATAAACACCAAATTACTACATTGTACATCAAACTAAAACGATAGTGTATTTCAATTGTATTTCATTAAAAAATAATAATATACCTTACTAGCGCATGTTTACCTCTGAGTCACTATTCTCTGCAACTCACATCTGTGAAAGCAGCAGACCATCCCCTCCATATGCTCTACTTATCGAAATGCGGGATTTTATTAATATAAATCTAGGAATCATGTAACATTATTGATCTATCTTTATGGGCCTGATAATTTGCTGAATTAATTCTACAAGAGTCCCAGACATTCTCAATTTTCACCTTCATCTTTAGGCATAAGGAAGCATAAATTTGAAGATAGCAAGGCCAAATCCGGCTCACCACCTATTTTGGTTAAAAAAAAAATGTTTTATTGGACCACAACTTGACTCATTCCTTTATATGTTGTCTGTGGGTGCTTTGATCCTATAGCAGCAGAGATAACTAGTTCCAACATGAACTTTCTGGCTCACAAAGCCTAAAATATTACCATCTGACCCTTCATAATAAAAGGAGGAAGTAACTTAAGGAAAATTAAAAATAAGCAAGAAAAATGGAACAAAGTACCAGTTTGACCTTGATCTCACATACACCACAAAAAAATCAGTTTTATTATCTTATAATCATTTTATTCTTATATTTCTGATTGGAATGTATGGCATTTAATAATGGTGCAAAAATTATTGACAGTTTGTTTTAGTATCTTAAATGACAGTTGTGTATTAGTAAATATCTTTCCTCTTTTGAAACCTTGTTGATTATAAAATTGATGTATGTCATTTCAGTATTCAGCAAGTATTGAAGAGAACTGTCTAAGTTCAGAACTGATACGATTACAAGCAATTGATCTCGATGAAGAAGGCACCGATAATTGGCTGGCAAAATTTTTAATTCTCTCCGGAAATGATGGGAATTGGTTTGATATTCAAACAGACCCACAAACCAATGAGGGCATTTTGAAAGTCGTCAAGGTACAGTATGGGATCTGCAATACTTCTAAAGTTTTAAAATACTCTTACAGACAGAATATGCCTCCAAACAACACTCCATAACCTTGAATACTACTTATGTGGCCAAGTGCCGTAAGTTAGCCCACTATGTCAGTCTGAGACTTGCAGCTCAGCAACACGCTCCTTATTACCAAGAGCAGTAAGAAATAAGGAGGGTGTTTTGTTCTCACAGAGCCCAGTACCTAGTTGAGAAGACAAGGCATGCACTCCTGAATTAGATAACGAGTTAGAAACAAAGAAGTCGTATAAATGTTATAATGTTAAACCTAATTAATGGCCAAATGGGTGAAATATAAAATAATTACTAAGAGGTAAGATTTTTCTGAGCTGGATTTGTCTGAAAAGGTTTTGTGCAGAGAATACAGCTTAAGCAAGACCTTACAACTGAGATTGCTAATATGAGAACTGAATGAGCAAACTCACTGAGGGGAGGAAAGGTAAGCCATGTCCAGGGTACTGCGAGCAATTCTTTGAGGTTGCCAGCAGAGTGTTCATGGAAGGAAACAAAGATGTTGAGTTAGAGTTGCTCTCATTTGACTTTCCTATGAATTAATTTTTCTTAAACTGCTTTATGATTTTACCTTTTGGACAGGAATAAAATCTAAAAATACAAATTAGAAACAAGTAAACCTGCAAACCAGTGAGATGCAAATGAACTTTAATGTAATAAGGGAAATTAATGTTTTTCTCAAACAAAATTACTACTAACAGCATTAATAGAACTTACAGTTATGAAAATATATACTAATAGACAAATGCACACATTTAATTTGGTACAAGGTGTGAACTGTAATTATTCCATTCTGTTACTACTTTTCTTTATCCCAATTAGTATAAACCAGGAAGCCATTTGGCCTTCATCTAATGCAAACATATCATTTCTATATACAGTCTTTCTCCATTCTTTTTGCAATTGTCTGGAGCAATTGAAGTATTACCTTTTTTACCACAAAACACAATCACCAGCACTGAAATCATGCACTGTATTAATTTATGAGGTGGTCACCAAAATTACAGAAAATATCTATGTATACCTTCTAAGATTGTCATTTAAATGAACACACAAAATTTCAAAATCCCTGAAGAGAACACAAGGACTCTAAGAATGTACTAGAGCCATCCTGTTTGAGAAATATTGCTTTAGGCCATAGGTCAGCAAACTGTAGCCCAAAGGCCAAATATGACCTGCCTCCTTTTTGCACATAATATTTTATTGAAACACAGCCATACTCATTCATTATTTTCTATGGCCATTTCTATCCTCCAACAGTTGAATTGAATGTTTAAGACAAAAAATGCGTATGACCTCCAAAGCCTAAAATATTTACCATCTGTTCTCACCCAAACAATTTTACTAATCCCTACTTCTAGACCAAGAAAACTTGGGGATATTAAAAAAAAAAAAATAGCAGTCACATTATGAGCTCTACTCCGGAAAGATTAAAGTTATATATTAATTAATTAATATATATATATTAATCAAGTCCTGAGGTGCTACCTGATCTAAGGCAACAGCAGTAAAAAATGGAAATGAGGGAACAAGAATAGCAGCCATTGCTGAATTAACATAAATAAGGAAGAGACAAGAAATCACCTACCATCCTATCATATTCTGAATATTTAGTCAAGTTTGTTGCCAGGGATCAGAATTTGTTCAACCTTGCATCTCAGTCAACAACCAAGATCTAGACATGTCATATAATCCTTACCCATCTTCTTACAATCTTCATCATTGACTTAGATTGTTGTAACAGGTAACTGTTCTCGTGGTTGTTTTTACTGCTCTTCGCACAATCCTGACCTCTGCACACAAGCACAAAACTCTTGATAAAAGGTCCCACTTGCAAAGGATGTAAGACAGGCTCTGTGCCTTTCCTCTGCTTTTTATCTTCCCTCTTGGAGGGAAGATTAGCCCCCAACCAATTTCCTGTCACTACATTCTGTGAATGTCTATAATTGGCACAATGTTATATACATATTAATATATTTTTCACCACATCTATTCAAAAGGGAGAGACCTCTTCTGACAAACAAAAACCACATTCGTGTGTATGCACAAAAGAGCCCCAAGAGATTTCTCTACCAGAAGAGAGGATCTCAGATCTTTCATTTATTTAAAGACAGCATGGAATTCTAGAAAATGAAAACTGAATTATAGAAGAGTGGTTTCTTCCAATCGAAATTCTATCTTTGAGTACAACATTCATAGTCGCCTCTGTGCGAGGCATTGTGTGGATCAGGGAGGAGAACAGATGTGCAAAAGAATCAAAATCCCAAACCTGAAGGGTTTGAGCTGAAATCTAAGAAAATCATGTGGAGCTGGCCCCAAATAAGGTTGCAATTGAATTCCTGTGAATACTTCCATCTTATTAGCTCTTCTGAAGAAATTAACTAAAATATACTGAGAAAATATTTATGATGCCATAGAATTTCCTTGAGAAGCAGAGATTTACCTCACGGTCTTGTTGATGGCACTGTTATCTTGACTTCTGTTGTTGGTAAATGTGATGCAAGTGATGCTTACATTAGCTTCCAGAACACTACTAAACAGACTTTGTCCAGGACTCCCTTTTTCACAACTGCTTTTTCACTCACTGTACAAGAGGGAACTCTCTTCCAACCAAAAATCCATTTTTTAGTACACAATTCACAGTCAACACTGTGCTGAATTGTTGGTGGTGACTTTTCATGTCACCACATCAATCATTCTGGATCAAAAGGTTCCATTCATCTTTTATCCAAAGAACCCATTTCAAAGGTGGCTTTTCTCTGGGAAAGGTATTCACTTATTTGAATGTGCCCTGTGAAGAAATCTTCTTGTCCACCAGACCCAGCACAATGAAATTATAGTTTGGGGCTGCGTTTAATAATCATGAATTTTCCTTTAGAAGTTGTTTGCATCATTTTTTTTAAATTACATGTTCATATACATCACATATATTGGCTCCTTTATTCTGCTGATTTCAAGAGATTCTCAGATGTGGATTCTACAAAGAAAACCTGGGTCCTATTTATTCATTCGCCAGTTGCAAACCCCTTTTTATTTCATGCTAAGTTTATTGTTTATGTTTCTCATTTGGAAGGAGATCATTTTTGACTTCAGTGTTTTTACATAAGAAGTTTAAAACTCCAGGATCTGAGTCCAACTGAAGTCACAGGCCTAAATGACCTACATACCTGATTATGCCGAGAGATAAACGTAGTAACCTGTCTGAAATATCTGATGCAGTGATTAGTAAAGTTTTATCCATTAAAAATTTGAATTACATAGCTCCTGAAATTCACTCTCAATGTGTTGCTTTCTTATCATGGCTACTTATTCTATCAAAAGACAGTCCTTTTGCTGTTTTGGAATTTTTTTACTTTCTATCATTTCAGATGCTGGATTATGAACAAATGCCTAATATTCATCTTGGTATTGGAGTGAAAAACCAAGCTGAATTTCACCACTCAGTTGCCTCTCGATTCCAAATGCACTCAATCCCTGTGAGAATTCAGGTTGTTAATGTGAAAGAAGGACCCACATTTCATCCAAATTCCATGACCTTCAGTATACGAGAAGGAATAAGAGGGAATTCCTTATTGAATTATGCACTTGGCACATATACGGCTACAGATTTGGACACAGGAAATCCTGCCACAAATGTCAGGTACCACAAATACTGCATTCATGTCAAAGTGATAAAATGTGGTTCTGTCCAGTGTTAGCTCACACAGAAAGTGCTAGACTATGTGGGTTGAAGTCCTTTTTGAGTTTTGCTTTGCTTCTCTTGTTCATTTGCTTGTTTTAGAACACTTTTGTAGCACTGACATTTTTCCAAGATTTTAATAGTATTTTAGAGGCAATATGGCTTCCAACTGGTTAGAAAGGTAATTGTGTCCAGGGAGAAACATAAGGTCAAAGGGCTTCCTAAGAGACTCTGAGTCTCTCTAATCTTATGTGGCCAGTTTTTACCACCCCTGCCCCAGGCTGATTAAGCCTATTGTAAACTATAAGACGTCATAAAAGATGAATCACTGCTTGTTTCCTTAAAACTTGTGTTATCTAATGACTTTGGGGCTAATCTCAAGAGGAAGAAAAAAGATAATAGAAGAAGCTGAAACACAGGTGTTTCAAAAATCTGATGAGTACAAAGAAAGTCAGAAGTGGAGAAACAGAAAGATAGGCATTCGAGGCACTAGGTACACAGATTATACATGAATTACATTATATTACAAGATGCTCTAGAAAATGACTCTAGTGAAATATGTAAGTATTCTCTGTGTCCTTTCCTTATCTCTCTTCTTTTCCTCCTCCTAATATTTTTGGAGTAAACAGTCTATTGACTTGTAAATTACTTTGATATTAACAGTTCTGATTACTTAATAGACTAACAAATTAACAGACAACAAAAATTATGAAGTCTCTCAGTATGCGATAAAGGAAAAGGATGTGTCAGATACATGTCTTAGATGCTTGAAATTGTGCCTGGTACAGAGGCCAGATCTTCACTAAGATCGAGCACTTTGAATCCATTATATTATTATATGATATGATATATGATATGATATTGATATAGATGTAATACCACAACCCCTAACAGGCCAACAGCGAGGTACCCTAAAATTAATATGCCTTAAAATCTAGGAAAAACAAAGTACATCATATGTAAAAATGAGAAAAGGATATTCCCTCAGTAGATACTGCTATAATAAATAAACCTGAAAGAGACTCACACATTTTACTAGCAATTATAGTAAGAGCTAGAAGAGTGTGAATCATGAAATTTTAAAACTCTGTTGTGAACCTGTGTATTAAGAAGTTCAACACTAAAATTTTATTGATATATATACATTTTATAAACCAAGGCAATTATCACCGTAAAGCGTACAAACACCATATTTATGTTTAACACAATGTATATGACTTAAAATTATTAACTTTCATATGAGCAAATGATGAATTTCATTATTTAAAAACAGGTATATCATAGGACATGATGCAGGCAGCTGGTTAAAAGTAGATTCACGGACTGGTGAGATACAATTTTCTAGGGAATTTGATAAGAAGTCAAAATATATTACCAACGGGATATACACAGCAGAGATCCTCGCTATAGACGGTAAGAAAATTTCTTCTCAGTATTTTAATAAAATTATTATTCCATTAAATATAAATATAATTCTGATATTGAAGTGAGATTGACTCAAATAAAATACATCATTTAGTGTGTCTGTCTGCAAGACTTATAGAGAGTTCTAAATATCTTACATTAAGAACTGAACTCAGTACACTCACAACCATAATTTACATTTAAATCATAATTTATTTTACCTATTTCCAAAAAAGAAATGTACGTGACTTACAGCATAAACCATAAAAGTTTAAGTCTATAAGTAGAATTCAGTTTCTGCTTATGGCCTCATTTCTTGAGATGTTTAATCCAACTTTCAGAGTATGTTAGGAATGTTTATGTAAAGTGAGTGCTACAAAGTGTATACAAAGTTCATTTGTGGGATGACCTTTGGGAAAGGCAGTGTCCCAAAGAGTATAGTTATTTTAAGGGTTTTTTAAAAGATTTTTTATTTAGTTATGAGAGAAAGATTGTGCATGCATGTGCAAGCAGGGGGGGCGGGGTGGGGGGGCAGAGGGAGAAGGACAAGCAGACTCCATACTGAGCTTGGAGTCCGAGGTGGGGCTCCATATCAGGACCCTGAGATCATGACCCATGTGGAAACCAAGAGTCAGATGCTTAACCAACTGAGCCACCAGGTGTCCCAAGAGTGTAGTTATTGTAGAAACACTAAAACCGAGAGGCCTGTGTAAGTGCAGCTTAAGTGGACATGTTGTCAAAAGTAAGATGTTAAATCACAAGATTATTCCAAGTATAAGAGCCAAATTAAAAGTCATAAGTGCAGATACACTGAACTTTTAACTGAGCTGCTTCTCATGTGGGAAAATCTATTAAGCGTTCTTCCTGGTGACTGCAACAGGAATTTATGTATCAGTAGTTAATCATTCTCTGAACAGTGCCTAGGAAACCAGCTACTACAGAACAAAACAGAAAAAGGTCAGTAATCCGGACAGAAGAGAGAAAACAGGTGTTCCACATATATACCTAATAGAAGATAGATACTATAGGTTTGTATTATCTATATCTGAGCTTTACAGTGGCCAAAGAAAAAGATAAAGGGGAAGTATAAGACTTGAAAAGAAACCATGATAATACCCAAGTAATTATGGTCCATATGTTCTGGTCTTCATCCTATGAGTGTCACTTTTAACACCTGTGTCCGTTATTGAAATATTATAGTCTGATTTATTATCAGTATTCTAGAAAACCTATTCCTATAATGGATTCTAACCATGTTGATCAAGGCCTATGTTTGCATGTTGGTCATATGTGAATATCTTCAAAAACTAGAATAAAAATTAGTCATCAAGTGAATAAAGAGGGAGGAAAAAAACTATCAAAATGTACAACAGAAAACTAAAAACAAGGGTACCTTGTTTAGGTACCCAAGCAGAGTATCTGCACAGGCACAAGCCAACCAGATGGAAAAGTGAACTAAAAGCCCAGATTCTTATTTCTTGGTCTGCTGCCCTTTCTAATAAACTATATTAACCCAAAAGTTGTGTCAAGTAGGTTAGGAAAAAAATTTAACAGATTTATGTTTGTTTTCAGAAGTGCCATTTCAATGAGAAATAGCATCTAAGAGATGGCATTAAAATAAACAGCAAAACAGAAAGAAAAAATACACAGACAATTATTGCATTTCAATTGTGGTTATTTTCCTACAAACACAGAACTCAATAAGCATTGTGAATGGAAGGCCACAAGCTGGCCGGTAATCTCGTTCACAGGGACAGGGTAGGAACAGAAAGCTGTGAGGCTTCTCTGAAGGACATTTACTTTTGCATCATGGGATGTGTAGGAGTTGGCCGAATGAAATTGAGATGAAAAACATTTTGGGAAGAATGAAGAGAATGCACAAGAGTCCTGGGTTAGGAAGAAACTTGTTCCAAGAACTAAAAAGAAGCCAGCATGGCTGGCAGGTAGTGGGCAAAGGCAAAAGTGGCTTCGGGTCATTGAAATAAGCAGGAACCCATCAGGCCCCACCTCAAGGAGTCATTCACGCTATTCCTTTATGCTGTGGCATCATCGTGGAATATAAGGAAGAATTTTCTCCCTCATACCATTAACCCCAACACCCATGATGCTCTGCTGTTTCAGATGGCTCTGGGAAAACGGCAACAGGAACCATATGTATCGAAGTTCCTGATGTCAATGATTACTGTCCAGTTGTTTTTGCTGAAAGTGATTACATATGCATTGCCTCTCCATCGATCCTTATCTCTGCAAGAGACATTGGTGATCATTCTTATGGGTCTCCCTATACATTCTGTGTTGTTGATCAACCACCAGGGACAGCTGACCTGTGGGATATCAGATCAATAAATGGTAAGTGGAATGCAAACTTGCTCATCTTTAAGACCAAAAGCAAAAACAATGACTAAATAATTAGGCAAGACATGTAATAATACTTTCTATCGCTGTTTCTGTGATTCTTGGCCATATTCATAATAAGTGAGAAAATCTTTCATATTCACACTTAGGATATTTGGAAAATTTTTAAACTGTTATAAAAGTAAAAATGTTTTATCAATACTGCAATTACAAATAGTAGTATGTAAATATCAGTTTATCTACCATTTTGTGTATATGGGGTGCTACACCAATATTTGATCAGTTTGAAATAAACAGAACCCTTGACTAACTCACCATATGTTACAATTCCCTATTTTGCATTATTTCAGGCAAATAAGTTTCTGAAACTCACATATCCCATAGACACATATACATATTTTCTACTCAGGTGCACAGAGAGCAGTGAAATTCTTTTTAGAAAGAGTGGTAAGTGCAGACTTTTTTTATTTGAGAGAGAGGGACAGAGAGAGAGAGCAAGTGCATGAGCAGGGGGCAGAGGCAGAGGGAGAAGCTGACTCCCCACTGAGCAGGGAGCCCGATGTGGCACTTGAACCCAGAACCCTGGGATCATGACCTGAGCAGAAGGCAGATGCTTAACCGACTGAGCCACCCAGGTGCCCCAATTTCAGACTTTTTGTAAAGGTAAAAATTTAAGTCCAAATTGCTCAATATGGGAGGACAAGTTAGGCAAACAGTAGTACATATTATTAAGATGTAGTATATACAGCATTAAAATTAGAGTTATGTGAAGCATTTAGATACAAAGAAACACACAAACCAAAGTATTTAAACAGTAAAGATGTCTGAGTAGTATGTGTGTTTGTGCTAACTGTTGCTATGTAAAAATGAATGCCTGAAGGTTCTGAGAGTAAATTTCAGACAACGTAACATTTTATATACTTAGATTCTACTTCCCGGAGATGTTAAACATATAATAGAAACTGAAATACTGTAAGAGGACCTCATTTGGGTTAAAATAGCTCTCTAATTTCATATGCATTTGAGGCAACAATAAAAGATTTTTAGGGAGTGATGGGATGGGGGTCAGACCTCAGAGCTCAGAGAGGAAATATTTCCCACCTCTCTGAAGCCACTAAGCTTCTCTATTCATAGGATGGAGAAACCCTAAAACAATGCCAGAAAAAAATTCCACCCTTAAGGACTTAGTCAAAAGAGGAAATTGTTTTCATAATAAACTTTTTGGCTTTTTTCCACAAAACCATTTTAATATTTTAAAAAGTTAAGCACATTAAAGTAACCATATTATAATTAAGACAACTTTGAATTCACCCTTCCTATAAAGCCCAATATGCCATTCTTAAATAACAACTGCTAACCACATTTTCCTCATTAAGATCCTAGGTATTATGAGTAAAAACATTAAAAAAAAAAAAAGGTTCAATGTGGAGGTTCATAAAGGTATTCAAATTACATTATAGATTTGCCAATAAAAAATATAATTGAATTGGAGACAATATTCCTAGAGTCCTATTTCGATGTTGGTGTTGAAGAACAGAACAAGCTTTCACCTAATGTGCTATGGCATTGCACGTTATTTAACTCTAGCCTTGTGCACGGATTATATTTCAGCAGACGTAGCTGGTTTATCATGCAGCTAAACGAAATTAATAAAACATAATATTCACAATTATTGCATGTTATGGATTAATCAATTAACATTCATGATTTAGGTGTAAATTTAATCATCTCTAAACCCTCCTTGGGTTAATAAATAAATTTCAACCTATGTTTTAAGCAATAGTTTCCATGCAAATCGATAAACAATAGTAGCACAAAGAATTAGGAAAATAATACTTATTGGAATCATTTAAATTTAAATGATAGAACAGCAACTTTGAATAAGAGATAAACAACAGTCTTAAGGAGGGTATTTGCAAACTGTAATCCTAAATAGAAGACTTCTAATATTTCCTTTCTGTTTGATATTCTTCATTCATTGGACAAATATTTATTGCATGCATATAATATGCCAAATATTGTTACTCTGGAAAATAAGCAACAGGGTCCCAGCATGCTTCAGAGAAATAACAATTCATTAGAAAGAAGTATTAAACAATTCATTATAAATATTTTTAAAAAATAAGTATAGGGGGCCGTATGACTAAGGGAACATGAAAAAAAATCAGGCCCTAGGTAAATCTTGGGTACTAAGAAGGGTTACCCCAAGAAATTTCAATTTATTTACTCTTTCCTCTCTTCCATTTCAGCTACCTCTGCAATCCTGACGGCTGAGCAGCTTTTAAATCCTATAGTTTACCAAATCCCAATCATAGTGAAGGACAGCTATAACAGAGCATGCGAATTGCCACAGATTGTGGCGTTAGAGGCTTGTGAATGTGACAACAACCACATGTGCTTGTATTCTAGTACCACGGGCATCAACGTAGAGGATGGCAGTTCAGCTACCAGTGACATATATGGGACTGTCACTGATGAACAAGCTGGGGGTTCAAATGTTGGTCTCGGACCGACAGGGATTGGCATGATCGCCATGGGACTCCTCCTACTACTTTGTAAGTACTGGATCAAAGCCCCTTTTTCAGGGGTTCTTCAAAATAAGGATGTAAGCAGGCTCACTGGGGTGGCTAGATTCGTTTGGCCATGTCCTTTTGGTATCTACAGCAATTCTCATGGGAATTTGGAAAAAAACAGTGGAACTATAAGGGCACATACTTGTTCAGTAATGACAACTAGAATTAGTGAGGGTCATAGAGGTGAAAAACCAAGCAAATTTCTAAGTATAATCCAGCAGAACATAGAGTAAATCCCATTATGAAAATTTCAGCAAAGAGCTTCAAGAGGGGTAGAAGCAATTCAACTCCAAGTGGGAAAGGTTGGGAGTCTTTATGGAGAAAGTGCCTTTGACCGAGGCCCTATGAGCTAAAGAGTTTCTTAGAAAGAGGATGGGATCTGGGAAATATGAAAGGAACAGCACAAACATAAACAAGGAGAGGGATGGAAAGGCACTGAACACTCAGGAAATGGACAGCCTAAAAGGTAGGCTGGGAACCATCACGCAGGAATATTCACGATAAGCCAAACATTCTGGGCTTTGGTCCACAGGCAATGAGAAATCAGTGAGGATGTGAGAGATCAGGTGACCTGTTCACGCTGGCATAACAGGAAGCAGGGAGAAGAGCCTCGAAGAGAAAATTGAGCCTCTGGACTCTTGATAGGAGTGTCTGCAACTTAGACCATGGTCATAGGAATGGTGAGGTCCCCAAGCAAACACTGCAAAAAGGGTCCTCCTCTGCCTCTACCATTTTTTAAAACATGCAGCTCCTCAGAGGAGCAATACGTTTAGGTTGCTCCTGCAATACTTTAAATTTTATGGAAATCAAAAACTGGATTCTAAAATTAAAGCTGACTAAATCCTTCAAACTATAATATGAATATGTTTCAATGGAGAAGTACACATGGAAACATTATCATTTTGAGGCATGAAAAAATAACTGATGACTTTTGGGCAGACTCTCTTTCTTAAACTAATACGAACTTTCAAGATTATACCAAGATCATGAGTGATTATCATAATGGTATTAGAGATATTTTCCCAGAACCTGACAATAGCAAATGAGTCGAGGTGTCAGCTTGCCTTTAAGCCAGTCCCAGCTGCACAACAGAATCATTGGAGATCTTTAAGATTAATCCTGTTCAAGCAGGAGTGCTCAAGATGAGACCCCAGTTGTGGCATGTGTAAGTCCTTTGCTGAAGCTAATGTGCAGTTCAGGGATAAAAACCCAGAATCAGCTGCATTCCCAGATGACTAGCACTCAAAATTTCATAACTCTTCCTTAACCAGGCCAAGAAAGCCTAAGAGTTGTGAAGTCGATTGCAGAAGGAGCATACCCTTTTGGACAAAGTTATTTGTTCTCAATGGAGAAGCCCAGGCTGTGTTCTAGTGGGGGAGAAGCAGTGTGCTGGTGAGAGGAGGGGTACCCACCCAAAACACCTTCTCAAAGGCCTTCATTTAAGACTTTTGATGTTTGCTCCCAGTGAGATTAACTATTTCAACGAAATTAATAAAAAGCCCTGATAAAAGCAGCTTTGAGACTTTCTCCTGTACCTCTAATTAACTCACTGGAATGCATGTTATACTAGGGAACTGGAAAAGTATAAAAACAACTACAGTGGACCCAAAGAACAAAACTGAATGTATTCTAGAATCTTAGAAAACTTAAGAAATGTTGATATTTATGGATTAAAGTGTAGAATTGAGGTAACTTTTTCATTTTAGTTTGTAAATAAAAATCTTAAAATAATAAATGTAAATAGTTCGATTAAATTTAGTGGGTGATATTTGATTAATTCTAAGTGTAAATATAAGGGTTGAAGAAGAGACCTATTTCTAGGTCCTATACTGAAATTCGTATTCAATCCTTTTGATTGCATATATTGATTATGTATTTAACTTACACATATATACTTTATGTTTGGTTACATGGGTTTGTATATATTGGTTTTTATATGGATATGCAAATAAATATATACATATCCACAGAGAGAGTCTATGTGTACTTATATACATATCCACGTACCTGCACATATACACATGCTCTTGGAGGTAAGTACATGTTTATTCATATGTGTATATAGGCTAGCAAATATATATACATACACAGATAATTATATGTGTGTACATGGAGGACTAGGAGTCAGAAAATTGGATTTGAATTCTGGATCTCCCAGCAACCAGTTGGGAGTCCTAGAGTAGAGGGAAGAAAGGACCTTACTTTCCTAATCTATGACTAAAGAACGCTGATTACGTGATCCCAGATTCCCTTGAGTCCAGCTTTAAAAGTCTACGTGATTTGGTGGTTTGGTGTTTATAAACATGGATATGTATATTCAGTCCTTTAGGGAAAACTGATGCTTTCTTACATTTGCATTTATCCCTTTGGTTCTAAATATAATGCCACATTTTTCGAAAAAGGATGCATTCAGTGACTTCCTAAATTGGGCAATATGTGCTAATTCTCTGTCCACTTTCTGGGTAGTGTCACCGCTCTTGCTGCTCATGTGTTGCTGCAAACGAAGACAGCCCGAAGGCCTGGGGACGAGGTTTGCTCCTGTGCCAGAGGGGGGAGATGGAGTGATGCAGTCTTGGAGGATAGAAGGGGCCCATCCTGAAGACAGGGTGAGTCATGTTCCAGAGAAGTGTGGGGTTTAATGGAATTGAGCATGTCTTGACAACTATACAAGACACAAAAAATAAAAAATATGTCCATTTTTATATGTTTAACATAAAGTATGCATTTAAAAAATATTTTTCTTTCTTTTCAGGATGTGTCAAATATATGTGTACCCATGACAGCCTCTAATACCCAGGATCGTATAGATTCTTCTGGTCAGTGGACACCAAAATCTGTTTTTCTTTTTAAAATTTGCAAAATAATTCAACCAGATAAATTTCATGGATAAGTAATTTTAAAGAAAACAGTATGTCTGCCAATCTCTTTGGATGATGGTATAATGAGAGGGAACGTTACATGTTTGAAGTTAGCTACAGGCAGTGTAGTATGGCATAGCAGTTAAAAAGGTAAACTCTAGAACCAGGATGTTTGAGTTTGATTCCCAGCTATGTCTTTGGGCCAGCACTTAATCTCTCTGGGCCTCAATTTCCTTATCTTTGAAATTGAGTTTATGATAATACCTACTTCAAAGTGTCACTGTAAAGAGTGACATATACACATATAATGTATGATATATAATGTATGTATTATATATTATATGATATATATTATATATGTATGTATGTGTGTGGTATGTGAATACATATCACAAAATATACACATATACATATACATACAAAACATGTACATATATATATCACAAAATACACATTAGAACAGTGCCATGTACTGAGAGCTATTATAGCCATTATTTGTAATACAAGCTGTTCAAAAAAAATAAGAAAAGAAAAAGCAAATATGCCCTTTTAATATACACATGCATTTGCCTCAGCAGTCTTATATTCTCAAATTTACCAGTTCCATGTACACCTAGGAATACTGTAAAATACCCAGCTAGTGGACAATGACTGAACAAAGTTGAGAGGTCACCCAATTCTAGAGCAGACGAGAGATTTCTCAGTGGTGGCTCCTGAGTATCCCAAACCAGACTCTGGATACCGGAACCCTAAGGTGGCTGAAGACACCTATGAAAGCTAGCTCTCCTGCCAGCGCTGGGGTGAATGAGGACTGTTTCCGTTTCTGCTGGCCTTGCTCTGGAGGGTTCCTGGGTGGGGTGCAAGCCCTCTCTGACAGGCCGGGGCAGCTTGCCAGAGGCAGCGATTAGAGGGACCAGGGCAGAGGCAGAGGTCCTGCTCCTCTTGGCGAGCTCTCCACCTGTGAGTCTAGGGGAGAAGCTTGTGCAAATGTGAGGCCAAAGTCCGAAAGCTGGCTCCCTCTGTACCATTTACTTTTATTTTATTAGCAAGCCTGAGACTGGGTAGAACTCGGAAGGCTGCTTGCCTTGCTTTCCAGGACCTACGTGTGTGGGTAGGTGTGCTGTGTAACACAGCAGACAGGGGCTGGCAGTGCCTCACATGGATGAACACAGTAGACCACTCAAGCGCTTTCATCTGAACACGCTCTCCTTTCAGAAATCTACACGAACACCTACGCGGGCGGAGGAATGGTGGAAGGGGGTGTGTCAGGAGTGGAACTCAACACAGGTCTGGGGACAGCCGCCGGCCTGGCCGCCGGAGATTCAGCAGGAGCTCGGCGGAGGAGGAGTTCCACTATAGGAACCCAGTGGGAATATGCAGACATGGGCCTGAACATGGCTTTCTTGGACAGCTATTTCTCGGAGGTAATCCCCCTGCACACGGTTATCCAAAATAGCCTTGAGACTGAATGATAACAACAATGGCAGTAGGTTCTTCTGAAATCTATTCAGTTATTCTCAGTTCTACCTCAATCTTGAAAAAAAAAAGTATTTCATTTCTCCTTAAAATACAGAAAGCCAATTCGTCAAAAGCATTTCATATTCAATTGACACACATCCATCTTACTATCGTGGAAAAGGCTAGCATCTCTCATCATTCCCTACTTCCCTTTTTCCATTTTTCTGTCTTCTGTCTCCTTCTGGTTTTCCCACTTTGTTTCCTGTAGCAGCACCAAACAGGAGGATCCTGATCAAGAGAAAAAAAATGTACCCATGTCTTGTCTTTATGGTGTCCTTCCTGCTCTGCAGGTGCCTCCAATAGAAAGGAGAAAAAAAAAAATTAAAAGCTAGGACTGGGGACGGAAGAGAATGGTAACTCAGGAACACAGCATCACCATGACTTGGTGATAGATCAGGGCCTAGAACCCCTGTCTCCTATTCAGTATCCAGTGCCCCATCACCAAGGATACTTGTCCCTCACTAAGAGAAGGGATCATGGGTCTAGGAGCATTCCAAAGAAGAAAGCTCCATAGGCACTGGATTGGCCTAACAGAGTAGCACAGGGGTAAATAAATCCCCTTGTGAATCCCTATTTGGGATGTTTATTTCATTTAATTAGCAATCCATTTCATCTCATATTTCATCTAGCCCATTTTACTCCGTATATGGTAATTACATGAGTTTTACCACTGCTCTTAACAAAAAAGTGCTAAGGATACTGTAATTCTAAGCTCTTTCTTAAAATTGGTGGTTACAAATACTATCGCAGACTATGCATGAATAATATCGACTATTTAAATGAGTGATCGATATCACTAAGTACTTTCGATAAATGGGCACAAATTATATACATATCATAGAAATGTCATAAAAATTATATTTAACGAATCATTCATAAAAGTCACACTAATATTAAAAGAGCTTCACCATTAATGTCAAAATTGCACTGGGCATTCTGATATGTCAAATAAAATCAAAACGTGTTCTCCTTCTGTGTGAGCACTGAGGTCATCCTTCCCCAAACATTTCAACTCTACACTTAAAAAAATGGCACTAGATTTCAGAGGTGGTGACACGCAGCCTCTCCCTTCACTAGGTGAAACCTGTAGAATGGTGAAGTGCTTCCTTCCTGCCATGTTTTACACCACCACCCTCCACCCCTACAGCCAACCTGTGCCCCAGGCAAGAGGGGATTATCCTTTTACAGAGGCGTCACTTCAAAATATCAAACAGCAGGGCACCCGAGTGGCTCAGTTGGTTAAGCATCGGCCTTCAGCTCAGGTCATGATCCCAGCGTGCTGGGATTTAGTCCCATGTCAGTCAGGCTCCCTGCTCAGCGGGGTGTCTGCCTCTCCCTCTCCCCCTGCCCCTCCCCCTCAACCTGCACACACACACTCTCTCTCTCTCAAATAAATACATAAATAAAAATTTTAAAAATATATTAAACAGCAAAGCTTTAAGGTAATACCAAACTCATGAAGAACTGATTTCAAGACTTAAAACTATTTATTTCCAATGGTAGAATTTAGAGTCTAGTACAGACCAGAGGGTAGGCAGCATGACGTAGTGTAAACAGGATAGTTGGACTTGAGGTAGCATTCTACAATGATTTGAGTCTTGGGCATGCCATTCACTCTCCTGGGCCTTCGGTTACCTTTTTTACAAAATAGAGAGGCGGTAATATTATATCAGGCCCCACAGGATTTCATGGAACCCAACAAGGACCATAGCAGTTGAGGGAAAGTGGGGAAAGAAATGGCAGCCACCCCACCCTCTTCAAACAGAGAAGTTCCCTTTCATCTGTTCTACTTAGAGGGCTCCTACCTAGGATTTCATTTAAAGGGGCTGTAATTAAAAATACTTTGAAAATCACAGTAGGTAATCTCTTAGTGCCTTATTCCTACAAACACATCTTGGCTCTCTTCACTTAGGTCACATAAAACCACTGAACATTCGGACATAAGTTTCTGAAGCTTAAAGATATTGACATCTTCACATATGCTTTTAGTCCAAGTTGATCAACTGTCTCTCCTTAAGTAAATAGCATGTTGAACATAACTAAATATATTCTGTTATTTTAGACCACCTCAGAAACAAAAGACTGTAAATCCAAAAAACTAAAACCCTGTCTTTGACAAATCCGAATTGTCAAAATCGGAATAAAACGTAGAAATTATTATTTGTTAGCTTTCAAATAAGTTCACATTTATTCAAATTCTATGCACCATCAGTGCAGACTGATCGCCTTTAAAAATTCCACTTAGTATTTTAGCAAAAAATCATCAGTGTTTTTTTCAGTTCATTCCATTAAAATCTCCTCAGATCAGACACCTCTAAGGCCAACGCCTTGTTATTCTTTGGTTATTTTAAGGGAAAAGAAACTTCTAATTTCCTGCTTTTCTTCTAATTTTAGAAAGCATATGCTTATGCAGACGAAGATGAAGGTCGGCCAGCAAATGACTGCTTGCTCATTTATGACCACGAGGGAGTAGGGTCTCCCGTTGGCTCCATTGGTTGCTGCAGTTGGATTGTGGATGATTTAGATGAAAGCTGCATGGAAACTTTAGATCCAAAATTCAGGACTCTGGCTGAAATCTGCTTAGACACAGAAATTGAGCCATTTCCTTCACAGCAGGCCTGTATACCTATCAGTACTGACCTGCCTTTGCTGGGGCCTAATTATTTTGTTAGTGACTCTTCAGGAATGACTCTCTCAGAGGCTGAATTCCAGGCAGAAATGGCAATACCTGAACCCATGACCCATGGGGATATTGTAGTGACCGAGACTTACACAACAGCTGACCAATGTATGCAACCCACTACAATTGTTTTCGATCCTCAGCTCGCACCCAATGTGGTAGTGACAGAAACAGTAATGGCACCTGTCTATGATGTTCAAGGGAATATCTGTGTACCTGCTGAGTTAGCCAACACACATAATGTAATCTATGCTGAGAGAGTGCTGTCTAGCCCTGGTATGCCTGACGTGAGCAGTGATAGCATGACTGATGGCTGTATGGGACCTGTAATGAGTGGCGGTATTTTGGTAGGGCCTGAAATTCAAGTAACACAAATGGTGAGTCCCAACGTTCACATAAGCCAAACCACTAGTTCCACATCCCCAGTGACATCTCGACACAGAGTAACACGGTATAGTAACATACATTACTCCCAACAGTAAGTGCTTTGGGTCAGTATTCCATAGGGAGGCCTTGTACCTTGTAATCACCAACATATCCATCAAAGGTGTATAATGTACTATATTTAACATTTTTAACAGCCAACAAATATTCAAATATCCTAAGATCAATGCCACTCTTTGAATATCTCTTTTGGGGGGTGAATATGGCTAAGCACTTTAGATAAGCCTTTTATAATTCTTTCTGGTTTTAAATAATGTGCCAAAAACTTAAAGAAAATGTGTTCTATCCTTTGATACTGTCTAATAAATAAGGCGAATCTTAGAGGTCTTCAGGCCTGTAGGACTGGTCATGTAAGCCAAGATTCCCTTGTTCTTGGGGGCTGCAAAAGAAGTCTTGCCTGTATTTACCAGTCATATTTATCTTTTGAGAAATATTTCTGCTAAAAATTTTTAATTGAAAAAGTGAATGAAGTGTACATTTCTGAAAGGAGATTGAAAAGGAAAATAGAGCAACTATCATTAGCGATCTGAAATCATTTGTCTCTTCAGTTTCTCAAGATAATGTAATATTTAGGGCATGATTAATATAATACAGGGAACGAGTTTGCCAGCTGAGTGCATCACTGAAAATGGTTCGCTGAATAGAATTACGTATGTATAGATATGCTTATATACATAAATCAACGTGGATGAATTTTTATCGCACTTTATTGATTCGTATCAGTAACTGTAAATTAATTTAGAATAGTAAAAAGAATTATGACAACAGTAGAGTACAAACAGTTCTTAGGGAAAGCATTAGAGTATTTCCTTCTTACAAAGAATGTTTTTTCTATTCTTGCTAATTATGTCAGAAAACCATATGAAATATGGTTTACTCCGTTTTGTTGACCCGAGTCATAGAGCTTTGATCTGGCGATCAGATATTCTCCAAAGCACCTCTGTAGTTATGCATGTATTCAACAGTATTTACTTAGAAGCTACCCTGTATTGAGTGCCGGTCTTGTCTCTGTGAATAAATAGATGAAGAAGCCAAACATGACTTCTGTCTTCCTAGAACCTGTAACTCATTTCTAGACTTAAAACTCTGGGGATACAGCTTTGAGTTCCTACCAAGAATAATTAACAAACTATTTAAGTCCATTACCAAGTTGTGTTTCTCTTTTTAATACTGCTACTTATGTTGAATGAATGAAATGGAAACACATGCACAGATGACTTACTTTTGGTAGGTATGAAGCGGGCTTGAGAAAAAGAAGTTCTAGCAAGACCATTTTATTTAATTCTGTAAAATACGTAAACTATACAGTAGTAACTATAATGTGACTCATAAAATAATGTAAATGAAATAAACGTATTTTCAGGGCTTATTCCTTTTGGAAGGAAATAACTGTAGTGCTTCTTGCTTAATTTGTTCCTTTATGAATAAAACTACTATAGAATTTGGAGCATCTCACATAATCTCTTGCCCAATTCTCTCATTTTACAGAAGAGGAATCTAGAACCGAAGAGGTAAAATGACCACACCTGCTAGTTGTGGTACAGAACGGTGAAGCCATGGCTCGGGTACTCTGGCCCAGGTTTTCCTACTATAACTTCATCAGACATGGAGAGGATCAAGTTTGGCCTGTTGCATGATCTTTGCTATTTCCTAATTGGGAAAAAAAAAAGTCTCTTTTAAAAAAAGACAATAGGCTTTGTGAAGTTTAAATACAGAATGGCTAAAAAGAGTATAATGCCAGAAGGTTATTTACATGTTTTCTCATCTTTTCCAAATTCCATGTATTACCAGTTGTTATAGTCATTCCTTACTGTAGTTACTCACAGCCAAGATCCTGCTACATTTCATAACTCTGTAATTTGATGAATCCACAGGGTAGCCAATGAGCATTAGTACCACGGTCATTTTAACAGTCAACAACCAGCCATGTAACACCTTGCATGCACTCAGTGCTATGGCGTATCCTGATGTGGATATTTCTCTCTTGAATTCTGCATTCTACTGGACCAGGAATTTCTTAAATTATGAAAAAAAAACTAGTGAATAATTAAATGTAAGGTGCTAATGGGTTTAAAACTGAAAACACTATAAGATTTGAGAAATGGCGAAGAAAATAATACTAAGCATTTAACTGAAAGCACTTGTGTGCAGGCTAAGAAAATTTCTCTATGAACTTTTCTGTCAATACACAAAGACTTAAGGGTGCTTCCAAAAGAGGAAATCTACCTCTGGCATATGTTTTCCCTTATGCTGTTCATGAAAACAAGACCAGAACCATTTCATTTTCTCTCTCAACATTATTAGTGAGGAGGAACTCCTCCATTATTCCAAGATGGTCCGTATCACTCACATATGATATAAGCCTCTGAAATTGGAATATTATTAAAATATCACACCAAACAAAATACAAAGCATAAAGCAAGATTTCCCCTTCACTGCTGAAGAGTTAGGGTATTGATTTTCTAGGATATAAAGATGATATAGCTTTGACAGCATTGATGTTAAGGTTTGAAAATGGACCCAGAAGTCCAAGAAATGCAATTTAATTAATAAATATAATAACATAGAGTTTGAGTCATATCTCTTGCCCCATGCAATTACCTGAAGGGAAGGCATTACCAAATTCATAAATGGGTTCTCTTAGAAAAGTCTTATTAGGTGAAGGGAAAGGAAGATATTAAGAAGACAGAGTATTTATAGGGGTGCCTGAGTGTTTCAATTGGTTGAGCATTTGCCTTTGGCTCAGGTCAAGATCCCAGGCACCTGGGGTATGATCCCAGCCCACGTGTTGGGCTCCCTGCTCAGCGGGGAGTCTGCTTCTCTCTCTCTCTCTCTGCCTCTCCCCCTGCTCGTGCTCTCTCTCTCTCTCAAATAAAATCTTTTTTTTTTAAGATTTTATTTATTTATTTGATAGAGATAGAGACAGCCAGCGAGAGAGGGAACACAAGCAGGGGGAGTGGGAGAGGAAGAAGTAGGCTCATTGCAGAGGAGCCTGATGTGGGGCTCGATCCCATAATGCTGGGATCACGCCCTGAGCCAAAGGCAGACACTTAACCACTGTGCAACCCAGGCACCCTCTCTCAAATAAAATCTTAAAAAAAAAAAAAGACTATTTATAAACTTGTTTCAGAAAAAAACTATTTGAAAAAATTTCCTCTTTTGGATTAGATATTTCTGATTGCAATATATTGCCAAATGTAATAATGTTTTATATATTTCTTCAATAAAAAATATGCAATAAAGAAAGAAATGTTTCATTTTCTCTTTGATTCAGGTGGTGTTCTACACACAAACGCACATCCAGAAAACCTTCCCCATTGTGTTACTAGGTGATTATCATGTCNTTTGGATTAGTTATTTCTGATTGCAATATATTGCCAAATGTAATAATGTTTTATATATTTCTTCAATAAAAATATGCAATAAAGAAAGAAATGTTTCATTTTCTCTTTGATGCAGGTGGTGTTCTACACACAAACGCACATCCAGAAAACCTTCCCCATTGTGTTACTAGGTGATTATCATGTCTACTGTGATGGGTATAATACAGGAGCATGGATTTGCTTGTAAATTAAAATTCAGAATAATGTATTTACTCATCAATGGTAAAATTTCTCAATAAAAATCATCATTTTCTTTGTAAATGCTCACTATAAACTAACAAGTCAACTGAATAAATTCCAGAAATTGTTCTAGACATTATATAAATTACAGAATTAAATATCATCTTTTTTCCCCTGGATTTAAATTCAATAAAATTATTATTATTGTTCCTCTACCAGAGGCATCAATTTCTGTTGAAATAAGAAAAGAATAATGAATTTTCATGAGGGGAATTGAGGAAGACTTCTTGCAAACGGTGAGATCTGAGCTAGGCCCAGCAGAATTTCATCCGACAGGGATTCCAAAGCTATAAAAACTAAAAACATAGGATCTATTCAAAGAATACTAAGTGGTCAAAATAAATACAATAAAAAAAATCTGAAGCAAAATAGGTATTATAAAATTATTACATAGTCAGCCATTTGATATGATGCTTACTGTACTAATTACTCAGAATATATTATCCTATTGAATTCACAAAACAACACTATGGTATGACTGATACCCATGTCATCCATGAAGACACTAAAGCATTGTTACTTTGATGTTAGAGCTTAAGTGAGTAGCAGAGCTAAAATTCAAACCTAGGATGGCCTACTCTTAATCATCAAATTCTTTCAACTTAATTCTGGAAGGATATGTGAGAAAGTCAAATGGTAAAGAATCTTGAATCCCATCAGGGGTTTGGTTTTAACTTGGTATAAAATGGGGAACAAGTGAAATTTTGTGGGCTGGTAAATGGCCAGGTCTTATTTTAGGTGATGACACTGGGGCAGCCATCAGGTGTCCTCATTACAGCTGGTGTGCTGTTGATCACAGAGACACCATGAGGCCAGAGAGCCAAGGATCTTCCAAAAAGTCAACATTCCAAGGTGAGCTTGCTGGCCCCAAAGCCTCAGAGATCCTCTTGGATCACTACTGTAATGAGTAGGTATATGTTAGGTGGTCTAAAGTGACTCCAATCAATCAATCAAAATTTTTCTACACTGAATGCCCTTGACTTTTTTTTTTCCCCCACTTAAAGTGAGGTCTATGGACTATGTGTAATTGCTGGAACAGGTCATGCTTCCTCATACCTCTGTCACTCTGCCCCTCCCTGGTTCCTTAACCTGGAACTCTCTTCACTCTCCTCATCTACTTAGTTTTTTTCCTACTTACCCTTCAACACTCACTTCAAGCATTGCCACTTCTTGAGAGCATTTCCTGATATCTCTTCCACTGCCCCCAAGCTCCTGGCTTAGCTAGCTCTCCTCTACCCCCACTAACACACAATTTTAGCCTATGCCTGCCAGCCTGTGAACGCCTTGAGAACAAGGGCACTGCTTTTCTCCAGTGTTAATAGAGTATCTAGCACAGAGCACACACTCATTAATTTCAGAAGAGAAGAATATAGTCCAATTCTCTCAGGCACCTAAATGGAAGCGTCTACAGTTTAACAGCAATGCCTCTAGATATCAGCCCTTTGAATGATTTTTGAAAAGCTTGTGTAAATGCCATTCTTGGCAAGAAAAATGTAAGTATATAACTCAGAAAGACAATTAATTTCAGGAGAAATTCACCTTTTGCAGAAAAAGTAATAAAGTTATTGAAAACCTCATGTGCTTTTTGAAAGAAATTATGTTATAGCTGAATAAGATAAATTTTAAAATGTTACAGAGAAAGTGATTTTACTTTCAGCGTTTACAGGATAAATACATCAGAAGAAAGTTAAAATCTCTGAGAATTTGAGAGACTGCTGGTAATACTACCTTTCATTAGAGACATTGATTGTGGGTTTTTTTTTTTTCTTTCAAAACCATTTCTTCTATATAAGGTCGGTAACAAAATTGTGTGTGTGTGTGTGTGTGTGTGTGTGTGTGTGTGATAGAGCATTACAGCAAGAAAAATAGAGTTCCCAATATTAAGATAAATGTTCTTTACTTTTTTATCAAAACAACCATGCAAACCAAACAAATGAACCCTAAAAATTACACTTACATGTTACATGGAAAAAATTTCCAGAAAGCCAACACTTATTGTCACTACATATGGTATAATTTCTTGGTTGTTACAATATTTTAAACATGGACTAATTATTAAATACAGGCAATGAAAATTAATTTGCTAAGACAACATCTTTACATTCTATTTCAGCTTCTTTAAGGGGTCCCTGGGTGGCTCAGTCGGTTGAGCCTCTGACTCTTGGTTTCTCCTCAGGTCATGACCTCCGGGTCAGAAGATGTTCACCCTGTCAACACTCAGTGCAGAGTCTGCTTGGGATTCTCACTGCTTCTCCCTCTGACCCTCCCCCACCTCTCTCTCTCTTTCTCTCTCTCTCTCTAAAAATAAAATAAAATAAATCATAAACAAATAAACAAACAAATAAATGCTATTTCAGCTCATTTGAACTAATGGTAAGACTGAAGAAACACGGCTCACACCAGGAACGAATCCCTGATGGGGTTTGCCAGTGCTTTTGTGGACTGCTAAAAAGAGACTAAACAAAAGATTGTGAGGTATCTTATCATTTTAAAAAATAGTAAAGGAAAAGACAATAAAACCCTTCTAATAATTGCACAAATAAATTCTCTTTTACAGATGAAAACAGCACTTGTCTGGAACCGAACCTCTGGTGGGCAGGCATCATGCGCTAACAAATAGTGCTTGCGTATTAGCTCACACGCAGGCGCAGTTGTGCCTGGAAAGTTGATGTAAGGAAGGATGCCAATACATAAGGTGGATAAAGCGAGTTGAATGAAAGTGGAACAAATGAAAATTGAAGACCACCTGTATTTATTGTTGTTGGCATAAAAGATCAACTCTCAGCATTGAAAAATTTTTCCTAAAAAGAGGTTGGGTTAGAAATCCATAGAGCTGAGTTTCTGTGATTAGCAAGATGACTAAATTAAAGGTAAGAGAGAAGCTGACTATGTGCTTAATAGGGAGGCAGTGAATATGGGTGGTGAGTGATGGTGAGGTGTTGGTACAAAAGTCACAGTGCACACATGTGATCAGCATAAACACTGGTTGACTGGGAAGTCTTCATTGCGTATTTAAATACACAGGAGGTACTGACTGGGTGGGGACTTTGGTATCAGTGAGACATGAGCCACCAGGTACGCAGAACACGAAACTAGAGAGGTGTTGTGAAGAGAGAAGAATAACAAAATCAAATATTTATTATTATATGTAAAGGATTACACTAATTGTTTTTCAAACTTATTCTCATTTAATCCACTTATGATCTGTCTTTCTAGATGGAGGAAACTGAGAAAAAGAAAACTTATGGGAACTACTGTGACCTAGTTTCAGAGCTCATTCATTCATTAAATGTTTTTTGATCATTTCACTATTTACCTGTGAGCTAACTGTTAGGTGTAGAGAGGTAAACTGAGGTCCTTGCCATCAAGGGCCTCACAGTCCAACTCAGGAAGAAGTAGAGTTAAAATGTAGTTTGGCAAGTGTTGCCCAGGAGAATAAATAGAAGTGCTATGGGTGAAGACTGGGGGCATCCAGCCAAATGGGAAAGGCTTCCCAGAAGAAATGATCTTTCAGCTGAGTCTGGAAGGACCCAAGGGAAAAAGCCAGATGAAGAAATGGGAAGGGCACTCAAAACTAGAAAGAATGGGAAAGAAACAGAAAAACCAAGGACATGGAAAAAGAGATTAGCTTCTCTGAAAACTGGAAGGAGTTGGTAAGGCTGGGGAACGAAGGAAGACAACTGTAGAGACAAGAAGTCAGAAACCTAAATATGTATGACTTGCTAAGGAATTCTTATTTCAATCCTAAAGTTAAAGAGAACCATTGAAATACTGAAAGAATAGTGAATTTGAAATCACTTGTGACGTTTGCTCTGGTACAGATAGAAGGGGTGCAAGGCTACTGATAAAGAGATCAGTGAGGAAGCTGCTTCAATGAACCAAGGCAGTGAGGGAATGATTTGAGTTTCATCTGCCCATCATAATCTTTGAGATAATGGACCAATTAACATCCCATATCACAAAATCATAGTATAAGTGTGTGTTTCATGGGGCACCTGGGTGGCTCAGTCGGTTAAGCATCCAACTCTTGGTTTCAGCTCAGGTCATGATCTCAGGGTCTTGGGATCGAGCCCCACATCAGGCTTCACGCTTTGTAGGGAGTCTGTTGAAGAGCCTCTCTCTTTCTCTCTCTCTCTCTCTCTTTCTCCCTCTGTCCCTCCCACACCCCCCAAATAAATCTTAAAAAAAAAATTGTGTATTTCATATCACTAAATGGTGGCAACCAGTTATACCAGCCATGTCCCAAAGATGGCACTGCAACCTAAAGCCACCAAGCCCAGTAAATGCCCTTGAAATAGTTAGGACTCTCCCGGGAATACTGTCTGCTAAAGGAGCAGAATGTGGATACTAAAACCCAAACTTGCTCCTCAAGAATAATATGCTTTCTACATTTATAAAGGAGAGAAATGAAAATTTTGAAACAGGTCAGTGTTAAGATTTAAGGTTTGTTTTTGTTTTTGCTATTTGTGCTGCTTTCATTATTTTCCTAGTATGAAATTAGTGTGTGGTTNCTCTTTCTCCCTCTGTCCCTCCCACACCCCCCAAATAAATAAATCTTAAAAAAAAAATTGTGTATTTCATATCACTAAATGGTGGCAACCAGTTATACCAGCCATGTCCCAAAGATGGCACTGCAACCTAAAGCCACCAAGCCCAGTAAATGCCCTTGAAATAGTTAGGACTCTCCCGGGAATACTGTCTGCTAAAGGAGCAGAATGTGGATACTAAAACCCAAACTTGCTCCTCAAGAATAATATGCTTTCTACATTTATAAAGGAGAGAAATGAAAATTTTGAAACAGGTCAGTGTTAAGATTTAAGGTTTGTTTTTGTTTTTGCTATTTGTGCTGCTTTCATTATTTTCCTAGTATGAAATTAGTGTGTGGTAATTGTAGAAAATTTAGAATATATAAAAAGGTAATGGCAATCATACACCATCACCCAGAGACAACTACTGCTAACACCATGATAGTTTTCCTCTCAGTTAACTCCTTCCCAGCTCTATCCTTCAGCTGACAGATTAATACCCAAGAAATCCAATTTCATGATTGTTAAACTTTGTTNCCAATTTCATGATTGCTAAACTTTGTTTCTACATCCTTTGCTTGTTGCATCTCACTTTAAAGTTGTGATTATTATATATAAAAGTTTGTGCCTATTTTTTATATTTAAAATTATTTTATTTATTTATTTTGGGGGGAGAGACAGAAGGAGAGGAAGAGAGAGTCTTTTTAAAATTTTTTTAAAAATTTGTCGGAGAGAAAGAGAAAGAGAGCACAAGCGGCTGGCAGAGAGAAAAGCAGGCTCCCCATTGAGCAAGTAACCCAATTTGGGATTGATCCCAGAACTCTGGGATCATGACCTGAGCCAAAGGCAGACCCTTCGCTTAACAGATTGAGCTACCTAGGCGTCCTGAGTCTTTTTTTTTTTTTTAGGATTTTATTTATTTATTTTAGAGAGAGAGAGCAGGAAGGGAGGGGCAGAGGGAGAGGGAGAGAGAGAATCTCAAGCAGATTCCTTGCTGAGCACGGAGGCCGACGCAGGGCTCGATCTCACATCCCTGAGATCATGACCTGAGCCAAAACCAAGAGTCAGGTGCTTAACCCACTGCACCACTCAGGTGCCCCTATTTAAAGTTCTTAATAAAAGTGTTTTAAGGGATATTCATGCCTTGAATGAACACTGAGGTTTCTTTCATTCCTTTTATATTGTAAATAATGATGCGGGACTATACATACACTGTACATGGAACTTCTGGAGTTCCAGTTTCCCTTCCAGTACTCTGATGGAGACCATGAATCTAATACATGTATCATATAACTATGAGGCTTATATTCGTTTGTAAAGATGCCAACATTATAGAGGAATATTTGGATAGATACGCCCTGCTATCAAGGCTTAAATTATCCTAGGTGAGGGGCGCCTGGGTGGCTCAGTCAGTTAAGCATCTGACTCTTGATTTCAGCTCAGGTCTTGATCTCAGGGTCATGAGTTCACACTCTGCGATGGGTTCCACATTGGGCGTGGAGCCTACTTTAAAAAAAAAAAAGATCCCAGGTTATTTTTGATGGCCCTAAAACCTACTTATTTTTCTCAAGTGAAGACAATATATCTATGTGTTCAGCCCTGATCAATGTATAGTATAATCCTAGAACCAAAGTTATAGGCCGTAATTTTCTAAGAAAGTACCAAATATCATCTAACAATCCGAACTCTGAAAAAAAATCTCTCCCTCCCAAAAAAGTATAAGAAAACCTAAACCACAATGGCACACTGGCATCTCCCAAGTACTGCCTTTTAGACTGGTTGATAAAACGAGGTTCACCGTCCACCAAGAAAATCCTTTGATTTAGGTACATGCTTTAGAGGAAAAGCACTATGCCCAGCAAGGATAGGACATGATCTGACATGACTGTAGATCCCATCCTGAGATGACACTTTTTCCTTATCTTTGTTCTTAATTTCAAAAAAATTGAGATTTTTACACTGTCCAGAATACATTAAACTATGACTAATCTTCCACAACGTGTGGCTTTCAAGTACTAGCCTGTTCCTGAGGCTTTCCATTTCCACAGTTTTAAACCAACATTTCTCATCTGCCTCCCTTAACTTAGGGAATTTACATTCTCTGTTTCACCTGCACTGAGATATTGGGGGGAGAGAGAAGTGACCATGNAGGGGGAGAGAAGTGACCATGACAAACGATGTTAAAAAACCACCATAAAATGTTTTGTTTTACCCTTGAACAGCTGGNGAGAGAGAAGTGACCATGACAAACGATGTTAAAAAACCACCATAAAATGTTTTGTTTTACCCTTGAACAGCTGGGATAGAAGACCTGGACACTTGAGGGAACATCTGGCTTATTTAGTAACCACTTTCAAAACAAGTATAAGAAAACTTCCCCCAAAGAAACACCACAAGCTAATAAGATTCTTAAGTCTTGCTGATGGATGCTATCTCTTCAAAAGCAGCATACTGTCCACAGCATGGCTAGAGACAAGAGCTTCCACCGACTGCTGAAATCAAGCAATACCTTAGGACCGTATCTCACAGCCAGCACCACAAACAGTCAACTGCCACCTTAACACTTTTTTTCCACCCACCCCAATTTCATAAAATGCGTCAGTGAAAAATAATTGATTATCTAAAGAAATGAAAAGGAAAATCCATTACCATATTCTGGTAGAAGACTGCTTTAAGTACCTAGGGCCTTCTTCCCTGAACCTTCAGATTTTCTGACTGGGAGACCCCTGGGTAGCATTGCTTTCTGTTGGGAGGATGCAAGCAGGAGAAACTGAAAGAGGGAGCAGTTCTTCAGTAGAACAAGAGGGAACAGGACACCTACCCTCCTATAATTTAAGCCTCTCCCAATCTCTCACCAAGTCAACTGTGCGTTTCTGCCCTGTACCACAGGCTGCTTCAGAAAGGAAAACCCAGCAGGTCAAGAAGACAGCACACTCCTCCCAGACGCCTCTCTCCCCTAGAGAGCAGAAGAAAGGGAGGGGAGAAAAGACTACAGAAAATGCCACTGGTTTAGAAATTATGGTTTCTGTGGCATTGAAAAGGGTGTTCTTTCTCTGAAATAAGGGTGTGTACAGTTGATTGCATGTTTTGGCAGAGTACTTGTGAAGTGCTCTCAGCTAAGTCAGAAAAGCATGTAGCTCAACAGGAAAAAGGCTGAGAAGTGAAATCCGAAGTTGGAACCACTAAGCTCCATGATAGTCAGACTGATTAGTAGTGAATACATAAAAGAGAAAACATCCATCACTTTGTCAACTGCAAAATCTGGCTAAGATAAAAAATGCTTTGTAATGAGTTTTGAAATTTGGAGCAGTCATTGAATCTTAGGTTGGCTGCATAATTAATAGTAACCTTACTTCCTGGATTTTCAGGACAGGTTCACAATGATCACCATCCCTTTCAGTCTTAACTTAAAATTGTCTACCTGTTACCCATTACATACTCATTCTTGTTAGACAAGTTGAGTTTTAGAAAATGCAGTCATCACTGGAGGCATCCATTAAATATTTGTCAATTTCACATGACAAGTTAGTCATGTAAAATCCTTCACAGCATGAATTGAGTTAGTCACTTTCTTTCTATGCAAATGGGCACACCCTGATCTAAGATTCTAACACTATCTCATTCATCTTTGTATCTCTAGGCCCAAACTGCGCCTAGAATATACTAGCCACCCAGTAAATGCCGGTGGAATGAGGACTTGTTGATTGAATTACCCTTCTTCAATCAATTCTTAATATTGTTTTAAAAATTATCTCTTCTACCAATTGTAGATTATGGGAGAATCTATCTTTCTAAAAGAGAAATCATAAGGAGACATTAATAACTTACTGGGAGGTAAAAACGATTAGGTATTCACCTTCCACCTCTCAAGGCTTGCAGCTCTGCATAACTGGACTGAGAATTCTGTTCATATTCGGGACCAATTCTTGGATGAGTCACTTAAAGCTGTTCACCTTACTTTATTTGTAAAACTAGAGAATTAGTTATACCAGTGTTTTTCACACTGTGGGTCATACTCTTTAATAATGGGTCTTTAAGTCAATTTAGTATACCTACCATGATGAACATTTTTATGGAATTAAACAATACAAAAGAAAAGGAAATAGCAAAGTACATCACACATAGTAAGAGTACGTGTTTGTGCCTGTGTGCATTGGTTGGTGACAAACTATGTTTTTGACTACAGTTAAAAGAAGTTTGAAAACCACTAGACTAGGTCATCTTAAGTTTCCTCAGGTTCTCAAATGCTTGAATTTTTTAACTAGGTTGGAAGAGAAATGAGAAGGGTTTTAGTGCTGGAAATGGGGAAGCTAGAGCCGTGCCTCTTGGAGCAGAACAAAAGCAGTGCAGGCGAGAGATATCTTAGTGCCCTTCATATTATTCACATCTCATGAAAATAAGCACTAGGTAGATCTTTTATATAGAATACCTTTTCCTGGAATGCACTGGGAAAACAAGGAAGTTATCAATCCCTGGAATACTACGGAAGAATTTGTAAAATGAGCACTCAGTGATCCTCACCTACCATAGACCTATTATGATTGTACCTAAGGAAAGATAGTTCGACTACATGGAGAAAAGCCAGTGGATTGCAGGTGCCTCATATCTTCATTTAAACTGAACCTAGCAAACCCCACTGTTGACAATCTTCGCTTTCACCTTTAACTTTTAGAGTATGAAACAGATGGCACTTTGTAGATGCTGAGGCATGTGCCCATGATTCCTGCTCAGTGGCAATTTGTCATCCTAACCTGGCCACGGGATAGGATTCTCACCTATGTCACACCACTGATGAGCCATGCAATGGTAGGCAGGTCCCTTACCTCTCCGGATTTCCCAGTTACCACCTTCCAAATGTAAGTTTCTGGAAAAACATATGTCCCTGGGTATGGAACTGTATAAACTGCTCCTGCTTAACAAGATAATCCTTATTAGACATTAAATCTTTCCTAAAATGAGAGTGACCTGAGGCATTCCAGGCATTTTGTTCAAGAAGAAACCAGTTGTGGAGGATTCTCTGTGAGTAAAACTCCAGGTATGTAATCCCCAGGATGTTTTATGGTCAAGTGAGAAAGTTGGGGATGAAGCCTCTTGGAGAGCAGTGAATTATTGCTCCCTGAGCAAGAAGTCTTCCTAAAGAACCTTCAGAATTCCTTGAGATTTTGTTTCCCTTTCCCTATGCTGCCTTTCTTGATGGGTAGGGGGCTTCTGGGGGCTAGGATCAGTGCCTCCACTGCCCCCACCCTTGCCAGACATACACGCTCTAGCAGAGTGGGTTTTAATTAAATTTAAACGAACAGTAAGCAATTTTATTAGTTAGGTCTTTTTGTTTGCTTGTTTAGTTGGATCTTCTTTTAAGAGTAAGAAAACAATGGGGAGGATTCATGTTTTCTAGTGAAAAAACAAAACATAAAATTTCCTCTGATAAACAGACTAATACGAATTTCAGACGTACATTCTACCCAAAGGTCATGTAGAAGAAGGAAAAGTAAGAAGGGGAAAATAATAGAAAACAAAGAAAAATGGATAGGGATTGTGGGGGGGTACATAAAGAAGCAGGAAGGAGAAGGAAGAGAGGGAAGGAGAGGAACAGGAATGGAGAGAGTGGGCTGCACCCAGAGAGACAGGCTGGAGGACTGGAGGAGATACATATCCAGAAAGAGGGTTTGGAGCCTCTACTGGGCTCACAAGCCCTAAGATGCCCGCTGCACCCTGGAACCAGCCACACCTGCCCAACCTGATCTCTGACCTCACCAGGAAGCCCGCCCAAGGCACAGCAGAGATTGCTCTTGTTCTAGGATAGACAGTCATTTCCTGGTTTGGAGCTGAGTGAACCAACTAGTTGCCGTTCTGCTTCTTATTTCCTAATTTGTACTCCATTCCCATTGTTGATGTTGTCTCAGGCTAATCCTAAAGGCCAAACTCAACTTTTATTCAGACCGCTTCTCCCTCATACCTGTCTTGGATTTCTGACTGTTAACATAACAAGAACGTTTTCAGACACTGAAACTTGCCTGCAACCTACAGCCTGACCTGGAATCTCTGAACCTGATCTTAGGCTCCCCCCACGACTCCCTGATCCGTTCTTTCAATGTAACATTCAGACGCATGATGCCCAGCCCACATTTTGCTGACTTCTAATCCACTGATTTCATTTTATTTCAACCAATATTTATTGAGTATCTGCCATGAACAGACGAGGCACTGGGGCTACAAAGAGGAATAAGACACAGTTCGACCCTTGGGGACGTTACTGAAGAGTAAGAGGGATCAACTCTTAAGCAAATACTTTAGTATAATCTTTAAGAAACCTCACCCAAGTGGTATGTATGGGCATGCAGACACAGAGTCCTGGCTAGTCTGGGAGATCAGAGATGGCAGCTGAAGTACATAGGATGGATTCTGTACAAAAATGATTCAAATCTGCCAAACCTTTAGATACAGCCTGTAAGGGATTAGAAATACAAGGATGGGGGACAAGTTTAACACAAGACCGATCCAAAAGTGGGACATTTTCCAGGTTAACTGGCTCAGTCCTTTCAACAAGTAGGTGTCATTTTAAAAAGTGGTGGTGGGGGGGGAACTGATAGAGTTAAATAAATTTAAGGTGGAATCGCAGTCCTGAGTGATCCTAATTTGGAAAAATCACCTGTAAAAGCCATCTTTTTGGCTTGAGAAAATTTGAATATGGACTGAATATTAGAAAAGATAAATATCTATTGACATGGAAAGGTAAAGAACACATAGGAAAAAGCAAGTGATAAAAGATCACATACAGCGGAATCTCCTCTTGGCTAAAACAAAAAATCACATATATGTAAATAGAAAAGTGAGTGGAAGAATTTCAAGCAGGAAAAGAAACTTTTATTTACCTTCTAGGTATTTATATGTTATGCTAAGAATTTTCTTTATATCATGTATTTAGTTCTCCCAAATACCCTGCCAAGAAAATGAATTTAGCCTCATTTTCCAGATGAGACATGTATTTGAAAGGCGTGAATAGAACTAATCTCTGGGTGATGGAAATTTGGTGCCTTTATTTTCTTTTTGCTTGCTTGTATTTTCTAACTTTCTACAATGTATGTTTACTACTAATGTAATCACCAAAAGCTAGGGTTGTTTTTTGTTTTTTTAATTAAGAAGGAAATGAAGACAAAATAGGCAAGTACAGTACTTTTCAATTTCGGTGAACCCACATCTCCTTAGGTCCCTCTTTTTTAGAGTCACTGGGGTTTGGAACAAGCATAAAGTTTGAAGTCAGGCAGATCTGGTTCAAATCCCAGCTACAGCACTTACCAGTATGGTGATCTTGAAAAAAATTACTGACCTTTGGTTGTCTTGTCTGCAAAACAGGATTAATAACATCGTCCTTGCAGGGTATTTGGGGAAAATAAATAAATAAACGAAGTAAAGAAAATATGTCATACCACAGTTAAGTACATAGGGGGTTCTCAACAAATATCAGTTCCCTCACAGCCTGAAATGAAAAGTGTGTTTGCGTGTTCAATAAGCTTGAGGCTCTAGCCTCCTTAGGGGAGCCCTACTACGTGCCATTCATTCACCTACCAGGCCCTCTGCTCTACCTCTTGCTCCTAGCTTTTATTTATTATTTGGCTTTCCTGCTCAATCTGGAGCCCAACTCAAAATCCCAGTCTAATTCCCTTCATCTCTACCTCCTCATCCAATCATTCATCCATCCACTTATGTACTCGATGAGTGAGCCAAGCAGTGGACCAGGTGAGAAGTGGCTCCTGCCCTCTCGAAGCTTGTGGTCTGGACCTTGTGAAGTAGGTGATAACTCTCTTGTGCTATGTGTTGCTTCCTGCATTGCTTGTATTAATTCAGGACTGCCTTGATTTACGATGGAGTCATCCGCCTGAAGCCACTGCATAGGGGGCCCCACCATTTGCCCTTCTGATGGAGATGCTGGCTCACAGCTGACTAGACTCTCCAAGGGTGTCCCCTTGGACCCGGTGATGAGGGCAGCTGCTCCCACTCTCACCTGCGAGGAGCCGTCTACCTACTACAGGACAGCCTTCCCACCAGCACAGCAGGGATCACTTTTTTAAATCTCTTGTGCTTCTAGAAATTGCCAGTAAATTCCGGTGTACCTAGTAACATCATTTTTTTATTAATACTCATTGCCAGAACAGCAATTGTCTGCCTCTATCTTCAGCATGAAGAATGTTGTATCTAAAATAATAAAATATGTTATTTGGGCTTTTCATTTCAAACTGCTACAAAAAATAATGCTTTTCCTTATTTTTGCCCTATCTTTCTCAATTCAAGTGCCCTGCTCTCCCAGTCATACCAGAAAACAATGCACACACTTGGTCACTATGTCAACACCTTCAGCAGCATGGACACAGCTGATTCATGTGTTTTCAAACCACATGGTTCTTATTTAGGGCAAAACACATGACTCAAAGGAATTCAATAGCTCAGTATTTTATGCTAATTTTGTTACTAGACAAAGCCCTAAAATAATAATTACATATAACTCCTCCTGTTTTTGGCCAGGTCTATCTTTTTTCTAAATGGTTTAAACATCAAATTGTAAAATCCCTATTTTCTTAATAGCTAATGCTTTGAAAGGAAAAATATTAAACATATAATTAATCAAAATATTTATAAATGGAATGTTACATATATATTTAGTTTGACATAAATTAACAAAGGTGATGTTAATATACATTTTCAGTGCAATTTTTTTACATTTCCTCCTCAGGAAATTATTGCCCCTCCCCGAACTTGCCCCTCCCACTCCTGAACACATAGCAGTAGCAGTCTCTTGCATGAAAACCCATGCTAACTGTGTCATATTGTGCTTTGAGCTTTTCTCTATGTTCAAGTAATCATTTACAGCAACACATATACATAGACACACACACACACATACACATGCATATTACACATACTAGTCTATATCTTGCTCTTTTCACTCAAGAGTACCCCATACAAATATCTCTAAGTCAACTGGTGTATCTTTAATTAGTTATTTTTATTGTCTGCAGAATATTCTACTTTCTGTATTCTATTTATCTATTCCTAGACCAATACCATATTTGTTAGGGCATTAGAGAACCAACTTTTGTTACCTCTTTATATCGAAAGCAATTGAGAAATAAGGTGTAGGAGATACATGCGCACAAATAAGTATCAGTTTTATTAGTAGTCACAAAATAGATGTGGATGATGTGGTTGAGATGGGCAGTCATGATGAGCAATGTAATATTCATTCCAGAATTAAACTTACTCACCAAGTCACAGACAACCCCACCATCCAGACCAAAGGATGGAGCCTGCCCCCGTGAGCTTAGAGCAGCAGAAACGGAAAATGTGTCTTGTCAACAGGCTGGCTCCAAAAGAGAAAACCCTGGCTGAGAAGTTGAGTGGTAGGAGGGGGCAGTAGGCTGAACCCACTGCCTATAATTCTTTTTCCCAAGTTCATTAATCAGACAGTGTGTTCTCTGTAAGACGGTTTGTTCCATATAGACATTAAGATTTTTTATAACTTCCCCTGTCTCTATCCCTGACATAAACTAAGAGTCAGGTCTGAGGACTGCATTAAGATTTTTTTGCTTTGAGAAACTGACATTTTATAATAGTAATTCTTTTCATCCAGGAACGTAATAATATCTATTTATTTTCTTAGATCTTCTTTTATGCCCTTCATTTTTTTTAAAGATTTTATTTATTTATTTATTTATTTATTTATTTATTTATTTATTTATTTATTTAACAGAGAGAGAGAGAGCACAAGTAGGCAGAGCGGCAGGCAGAGGGAGAAGCAGGTTTTCCACTGAGCAGGGAGCCTGATGCAGGGCTCGATCCCAGGACTTGGAGATCATGACCTGAGCCTAAGTCAGACACTTAACCTACTGAGCCACCCAAGCACCCCATTATTTTATGTACTTCATTAATATTCTTCTGTGCATTCCTATGAAAGTTACTTCCACATGCTTTATGGTTTTTAAATGAGACTGTGAGTGGATTCTTCTCTAATTTCACTTTGTAGATCCTTATGATTATGGCAAAGAATAGTTACTGATTTATTCCATATAAATCCACCTTAAAATTTCTTTATTTTTTTTAAAGATTTTATTTATTTGTCAGAGAGAGAGCACAAGCAGGGGGAGTGGTAGGCAAAGCAGGCAGAGGGAGAAGCAGGCTCCCTGCTGAGAAGGGAGCCCAATGCACGACTCAATCCCAGGACCCTGGGATCATGACCTGAGCTGCAGGCAGACACTTAACCGACTGAGCCACCCAGGCATCCTGACCTTAACATTTCTTTTTTTAAAAAGTGCTATGTGAAAATACGTGCAATAGATTTGAAAACACTGAAAGATACACTTTCCTCTCCAAATGTGAATTAACAAAACGTAGCTCCGCAAAAATGGAAAACCTCAACAGACCAACTGAATATTGGGGAGCTACAGCACAGTGAAATCTGGAGTAACTGGAGATAAATTTCATAAGCTCAAATCACTTGATTCAAATGCAGGCTAACCAACCCAAATTACTAGAAGTTGCATCACTTCAAAGTCTAAAGGAATAAAAAGGTGTTTCGAGAATCTGTCAATCCTGACTTCGCATGGAGGATCGGAGATTAACGTTAAATCACCAAGTTGCACAAGTTAATCAGCATGCACAAACATCCGTAAAATTGGCATTGTCAAAAATGAAGCCTGAAGTGACTCATGGACGTGCTGTGCTAACAAGGAGAACAGAGTTTTCTCTCCCTTTAATCTCACTTTAGGTGCAGCCTTGAGGAAATGGGCCAAATATGTTGCAGCTGTGCCAGCCCCAGATCAAAGAACATAAACTCACACTGCAAAGATTGTGCAAAACGTTCAGTCTAAATGCACCCGTAGGAATTTTCAGAAGTTTCACTAAAGGAAAGTAAAGTGAAACGATGTTCAAAAAAGTTAATGTGATACAACATAAAAAGAAAATAGAAAAAAATTCTATAGGCTAAACATTTTTCTGTAAGGCGTGGATTTATGACCAATTCAGGTAGGTAATGGATTCTGATCCTCTTCTTAATGTTAGTGAATAGAAAAATGGTGTTTACTCCAAGGCAGGCCAATTAGACATGCCCACAACGGAGAAAAAACATGTTCATGTGTTTGAATGGAAAGTTCAGTGCTTCTCTAAGTATTATGTGAATACAAAACTGATCCACATGCTGTGAAAGTTATTCTTCCCCGAAAAAAGCAGCAGAAGAAAATAAACTTGAAATTTCTGTTCTCTTTAATTAATCTTTTTTAGAAGGTTTTATGGCTGCTCATCGGGACACGAACTGTAAAATGCAAAGTACAGTAAGTGGTACAAGTTTTACAGGCTTGCCAAATTTACCTGGAACTTACTAATCATAAAACGATCGGTGCATGATGCCTCACTAGGTAAAAAGCTGGTAACACATGAGTCTGGTAGAGAAATGCGCAGCCCCTGACGAGTAAAGAAGGACAAGCTGCTTGTTTTTAGAAGCATCCCCTTTTCTTACCATCTGAGAGCTAGGAGTTGTCAACTGCATTCTTTCCTGAAATCCTTGGAGATCATTTTTTAAGTGTTCCATGCTGTTTTCAGATTCCCTCTTTCTACAGATGGGTGTTTGTGGCATAGCTGGGAGCATAGATGCGGTGTATCCATTTCCACTGGCTGTCACACCCTGTGTGTGGCGTGTGATTTGGGAAGCTGGTGGATCCTTCCACATATTTCTTCCCACGGGTGGAGTCATGGGTTGAAATTTAAATGAAAACAATCACAATTTTTTTCCTCCTTAGGAATTACCAATAATACTGGTACAATTTGATTACTAGAAAAACAGAAGATATGGCTCCCATGATACCTAAAAATACTTGAGGACATATGTGAAATGTACTATTTATCACCAAAAGGAAGATTAAAATGTATAAATAAAGGGATTGTAACAATAGCAACAGAGTACAGTAAATTACTATTTGCATGTTTGTTTTCTCATATCTTTTACCTATCCCATCATGATATCACCTGAAATGCTGAAAAGACCAGGATGATGTCAGATCCAGGACGGATGCCAGTTCTTAGGATCTAACCAAGATTTAGAACTTACTTAGCTCTGGGTCCAATACCTTAGATTGCTATGCTCGGAATCTTAACTTTATTAGAATCTAATAAATTATTAGCATGTAAATAAACAATATTTATATCGTTTTTTTAAAATATTTTATTTATTTATTTATTTGAGAGAGAGAGAGAGCACAAGCAGGGAGAGCAGCAGAGGGACAAGCAGGCTCCCTGCTGAGCAAGGAGTACGATTCCGGACTCAATCCCAGGACCCTAGAATCATGATCTGAGCTGAAGACAGACGCTTAACCAACTGAACTACCCAGGCATCCCACAGCATTTAAATCTCTTAACAGAGCTAAAAAATTTTTTTCATAAGAGTACTATATTCTCATAAAGGAAGCAGAAAAGATTTATCTGTGACAAACTTTATGCCTGGCAGGGAGGAAGGACTGGCATTTTCTTACGCCATCCCTGGGAATGCAAATTGATATAGCATTTTGGATGACTATCTATTAAGAATTTGAACGGTATGTGTCCTTTGTTCCAGCAGATAATAGTTGCACAAAATTTTCAAAGATATATTCATTTGTTCACCCTGCAAAGTCCTGGGAATATGCTATTAAATGAAGCAGGCGTGATTAATCCCTGCCAGAGCTCACAGTCAATGGTGGAGAAAGGCAACATAAGCAATCCAACTAAGAAAGAACGACTGACATGTGGTACTAAGCCTGATACGCAAAGCAAATTGGGATGGCTGATAAAAAGATAACAAGGAAAAGAGTGTCCAAGTGTGGGGAGTGGAAAGGAAAGACCTCTCTGAGAAGGCCTTAGAAGCTACCACCTGATGAGTGATAAGAAGCCAGCTAGGAGAGGAAGAAACTGAGTGAAGGCCTAAGATAGGAAAAGAGCTGAGGGTTTCTGGAGAACAAAAGAAGACATGTGTGAGAGGGATGGAGTGTGGGATGTGGTTGGAAAAGAAAACAGAGCTGATCCATTCCTTGTAGGCTTTGTCAGGCAGTGTTGCTTCTGTTCCAAGTGCACTGGAAGCCATGATCCTTTTACAGGTAACAGTCAGGGTGCCGAGTGAGAGGTGGATTGGGTGAGAGAAGAGAAGGGAACAAGAGATCAGTCATCGTCCCATTGCCTGGGCTACATGAGAGATGTTGGGAGTCTGGCTAATGCAGAAGCCCAAGGAGATAGGAACTAGATGGATTCCGAATACACTTTGCAATAGATCCCACCTATCAGTTTGATCTCCAGCAAATTACAAGAACCAAATCAAAGCTATTCCTAAAGAATGTTGGAGCAAGCATGATGTGCATTTGAAAAATTCCTCCTTCATGCTTATTACCTGACAAAAATACTCCCACAAAGAAGCAATTGCCTAATCAGATTAGATGGAAGCAAAGAGATGTTGGACCCTGGCCCGCAGTTTATGTAAAAATTTTTTAGGTATGCAGTCACCCATAATCACCCTTCTGAAGTTTTGGCTTCAATCAATATGTGATAAAAATTACACAAATCTTTTTAAAGAAATAACTCCAGGAATCGAAGAAACATGGTGAACCATGTTATACACCATCTAATAGAAAATTGGATGAACAGCTCTATTTTCACTAATTATTAAAGTACAGACCCTTCTCTGCTGATGCACAATCATTACATTCTCTGACATTTCTGCATGCCTTCAGGTATGACTGTGATGGAAGAGGTCTGATTTCCATTCCCTTGAACAGCCAAGGGTGATGGATCACCTCTTTTGCAGGCCATTTCAAGATGTATGTATAATTCAGTCTATCCATGATTTGTGGAACTAATACCTTAATTCATGAATTTGTGGATATTCAAGAACAATTAAATATCAGAAAGTAGTAATGTCTGACATATAAAATATATTACATACATGTTTCCAGTCAAAACAACAACAACAACAACAACAAAACAGTGAAGGCTTGCCAGTGAAGTCCAAGTCTCATTAACACTCTACTTGGTGAATAATAGAACTGCTATAGAAAATGAGTGTTAGAAACATCACAGAAACCTGAGAAGCTACTGCCCACTTGAATAAATATCCATTCTTATTGCTTCACTCTTTATGCCATGGTTCAATTTTTAGCAAACTGAGGAATGGTTTCTTTAGCTTTTTAAACCTGTGATGTGTCCTACTGTCCCACTGTTATATTTTCAACATGGTGCATTAGTTGAACCACAATATACACATACAATGAAGCTCCCCTTCTAATAATTATGATTATTATTGTTATGATCCTCATTTTTATTTCAGCCTCTTGAGTAAGAACCAGTTCCAAGTTGGGCTTGGGTTTCCAAAGCCATTATTCAGAGAGTAACATAACCACTCGACAGAAACCCCTGGAAAATTCTTCCTTCTTTCCTTTTCACAAACAAATGAAATGGCAAGTGAAAACACTGCTTAGTCCAAAGGCATTATGCAAATGCCCTCCCCAGCAGAAGTAACTGCCACTACCTTCCCAACACCATGCAAATCGCACGCCAACAACATGTTTTATTACCTTACTGAGGTCCCAAATTCTCCAAACAAAAGGAAGTGTTGGCTTAAAGCATTGTCAAGAGCACATGGAAGATCAGAGCACTGCCTGCCCATAGAATGCACAATGGGATTTGTCATGGATTTCTACAATCCTCCTTGACCGGGATGAGTAGATGGAGCCAGGCTGCAACAGGCCAAGTCTGGTATATTACTTCCTACAAGGATGCCCACAGCTTTAATATGCCACCTGATCAATAATCTGTAACTCGTATTTTAAAATAGAAAATTAAAATTCTTCCTTACCTGGGTTCAGGGAAGGAAGGAGTGGAAGCCCCTAATTAATTAAAGTTGTCAAAGAACTGGAATTTTAGAAAAGGTAAATCAGAGCAAAATAAACCATATCTAGGATCTAGATTCAATGCCACTTGTGGGTATGCCTAGGAATATCATAATTCACTGATATCATCTTTTTAATCTCTTTTGTCTTTATTCTTTTTTTTTTACAATTTTATTTACTTATTTGAGAGAGAGAAAGACAGAGCATGGGGGGGGAGGCAGAGGGAGAGGGAGAAGCGGACTCCCTGCTGAGCAGGGAGTCCGATGAGGGGGCTCCATCCCAGGACCCTAAGATCATGACCTGAGCCAAAGGCTAACTGACTGAGCCACCCAGGCACCCCTCTCTTTTGTCTTTAGTACAGTATTTTGAAGAACTACAAGAAATTAAATTATGGGAAAGGAAAGAATTCATTAAATTTTTCTCTTCTTTCCTGCCCCAAAGTTTACAATGTTATTCATAAAAGGCTCTGCTCAACTCTTCATTGTACCACAAAAGGAGTCATTCATAATACATAAACAAATGAGCATGTCTATGTTCCAATAAAATTTTATTTACAAAAACAACATTTTTCTGGAGATGGATGGTGGTAATGATTGCACAGCGATGTGAGTATACCACTAACGCCACTCAGCCTTACACTTAAAAATTGTTAAAACAGTGAATTTTCTTATGCATTTTTCACCACAATTTTTTTTAAAACCACAAGATTTTGTGCACAAGGCGTTTTTTCCCTAACTTTTAGACCGCAAAATCTTTTCTGTCTAAAATACTCTGTGATTCATCAAAAACTAACAATGTACTATGTGTCGGCTAATTGAATTTAAATTTAAAAAAATAAAAGATAAAATAAAAAAAAATATTCTGTGATTAAATGGTTTTCCTGAAACTAAGAAGCTTCCAAAACCTGATGCATAAATACTTACAAAGATAAAATTGTTCTTCTACCAAAACTTTCTTTAAATATTTGGAATGTTTAAAAGTGTTTTTAACTCTAGTGCTATAAGCAAACGAAAGTGGTAGATTTTCCCCTATCCCCTAACTTGAGTTGGCGTCCACATATTTAGAAGTGCATAAATATAAAGCAGCAAGAAGGCTGACTGCTCCAGAGGAAATGTTTTGAGTAATTAAAAGTGCACAAAGATAACTTCCTTCACTAGGCAACCTACTTTTTAACAAACTTATAAATGAAAAGGAATACAAGAGGAAAGATGTCATCTGATTATTATCAGGGATCTGGTTTTGCAATGCATTATTTATATATTTCAAATATCCAAGGCACCATATAACTGTTTACTCCAATTTTATTCCTAATTATTTTCAATTATTTCTAATTATTTTTTCGATTGTTTGTCAATTATGTCTCATATTTTTTCCAAAACCTGTATTAATAGTTGCTTTATGTGATGGTTTTCTTCTTGGAATTTGTATTACTTTCAATAAAATATATTATTACTTCACAGTGATGTTTCGCTTAACTTTCAATCTACCCACATATACTCAGACTAAAAACCAATGCTCTTCCACAAGTTAGGTTTTGGGGGATTTTTGTATGTTTTGTTTTGCTTTTCAGTTTTAATTGTAATCCGGAAGAAAAGCCAACTAGATTCTTTTTCAGTGTAGTCAGGACTAGCTTTTGCACTTCCACACCATGATTAATTTATTATTCATCTGGGACCTTCCTATTAAACCTTGTCTTTAGCCTGTGAACTTTTCTTTCAGCCTCCAACAAAGGATTTCATTGCTTTTGGAATTGAGGTGTGTCTAAGTTTTTACCTGGGAGCAAAAGTGATGCAAGCGTTTCTGGTGAGACCAATCCTTGGTTTAGGGTGGGGAGGAGCTGCATAACAGACCATCTGTAGACTCCAGAAAGCAGAGAGACTACCAAAGGGCTTTTCTTAGACATCATATGCAGACAGTTGGAAGGACTGAAGCAGCAGCTTCCTTGGATTTGTCCACCAGGGAAATCAGAGAAAATGACTTGGCTCCTTTTCAGAACATCAGGGGCTCTGGCCATTTTAATGGTAAGTCCTTTTTTTTTTTTTCTAAATAATTCCAACTTTCCCTGTTTCCTTCCTTGTTTGATAATACTATATTTGGTTGCTGAATCTCTCTTATAAATTTTAAAGGAGTGAAGTGGAAATAAACATTTTAGAATAAAATCGTAAAGATTACCAATTTCCTCCTTTTGGTGGTTTTTTAATGTTGTATTTTACACAGAAAAATAAATCAGAGAGAAAAAGAACTTGAAAGTTGACATTTAGCATTTCTTTAGTTAATGAATTAAATAATCCTGATCTTAGATCTATTTTCCACAACACCTTCACTTTCTTCAAAGCAATGCTTTTATTTATCTTTCCAATACACAAACTGAAACACATTGCAAGAGAACCAGGTTTATTTTCCAAGGTTACATATCTCTTAAGCATATGGCTAAGAACTGTACGTGCCCAGTCTTGATACCTGACGTGTTTTTAAAATAGTCAGACTGTTGAATCAAAATCAAAGCAATGTTTGACTCTAGAGAAGTTGAAAGGTTTATTAAGAAAACTGTGTTTAGCCATTATGTGCAAAAACCAGCCAGACTTTGAGGGGAAAAGACATACAACAATTTAGAAGCCATTTTTTTTTCTCAGGAGAATAATACTTCCATTGGTTGAGAAAGATTTATATAATGTTATCTAAAAGAGAAGTGGGATCTGAAGAGCAAAGCACTAGCCTGGATGTTACAGACTAGTTTGTTCCTTAACTATGTTGTTTTAGTGAAGGAAAGAAAAAAAAACAAAAAACCCGCAATTTCATCAGTTACATTAGGATATCAAAATAGTGACATATACCTAAATGAATACTGAAAAAATTCCTAATACTAATTCCCACTTCATAATAAACTGAGTTGGCCTAGGCACCAGTGTCCCTCACCTCCTCATCTAAAAAAATTGAGATGATAATTGTATTTCAAGAAGCTGCAGGCAGATAGATTTTTAGAAAGAACTTTCTAAAAATTAAAGGTGTCTAAAATTAGAATATGCTGCCTTGTGAGGCAGAGTTTCCCAGCCTTCCCTCTCAGGACAATGTCCAGGCAGAAAATTGTTATCTTCCCTTCTGTTAGAGTCTATTTTTATTATAACAATGTAATGAATTGTTTTGATTATTTAATGAGTTTATTTGACCCAAGAATGTTGTAAAGAGAAATGAGACAGTTGTATAACGTTCCCACCTTTCCAGATGGTCATTTCTAGACTAAACCTCAGGTAGCTTGATAATCCACATGTCCAAACCAATGACCAACTTGGGAAGGTATGGGAAAGGTGGCAGGGGGTATCAGAAGTTGTCATAAGAACACAGAATTAGACCGCCACAAGCATAGGGAAGCTCTTTCCCCTGCTTTGACACAGACCATTCCCAAGGACCTCTCTGATTCTAATGTGACAGTAAGATCGTTATACTAAGGGCTGTTCCATTCATCTTTATATCCCTAATGCCTCCTATAATATCTCTCTTACAGTGGACACACAATTGTTTGAAAAATAGATAGATGAACTATTAAATGAGGCCTCTCTAAACTCTAACCTCCCACAGTGCCTTACTATAATGCTGGTCATGAAGGAAACTATGAAAAGTAAGGCATTTTCTTCCCCTTAGAAAAATTTTGCACACACACACACAAGCTATTTAAACAACAATATAACTTCATACATAATTATTAAATTGAATGGTCTAGACCTGCTCTGCCCAATATGGCAGCCACTGGCCACATGTGGCTAATAGTCACTTAAAATGTGGTTGGTCTGAATTGAGATGTGCTGTTAAGTGTAAAATACACGTCATATTTTTAAGACTTTGTATTAAAAAAAAGAATGTAAAATGTCAACTTTTATGTTGACTACAATTAAAATTACAGTATTTTGGATATATTGGATCAAAGATACATTGTTAAAATTAATTTCACCTTTTTAAGCTTTTTAAATATATGAATATTAGGGGTGCCTGGGTGGCTCAGTCAGTTAACCGTCTGCCTTCGGCGCAGGTCATGATCCCAGGGTCCTAGGATCGAGTCCAGTATCAGGCTCCTTGCTCAGTGGGGAGCCTGCTTCTTCCTCTGCCTGCCGCTCCCCCTGCTTATTTATACTGTCTCTCTCTCTGTCAAATAAATTTTTTTAAAAAAATAAATATACAAATATTAGAACATTTAAAATTATATATTTAGCTCGCATCGTGGTTCTTATTATATTTCTATCAGACAGTGCTTATGTATTATTGATGTTGTTAGTGGAATGCAGTATCAGTCAAGAATGAGGTCAGCAAACAAGGCTCCATGGACTAGGTGAGATTTGAGCTGCTTTTTTGATTAGTAGAGATGGGCCAAAGGGGGATATCCCATACCCTCAGTTGTCAGACCAGCATGAGCAAAGGAAAACGCAATTACGGCATTTACCTAGGGGCAATGGACATACTGGTTTGGCTAGAATGACATTTTGCATTGGACATGAGTTGAAAAGGTAGATGAGGGTCAGATTGAAAAGTACACTCTGTGAAGGCTAATGGAATCCTTTTAGAAGTGAAGAGCCACCCCGAGTTTTGAAATAGTGTGGTAAGGGGGAAAAAATAAGTTTTTAAAAGCATTGTGGAGTGGGAATGTACATCTTTTGTTGTCAAAGGGTGAGGTCTGGAAGTTGGAAGACGTTTTTGGAGGTGTTGAATTAATTCCACCATCCTATGACCATAGAAGGTTGCCTACAGAAGTGAGATATGATAGTAAAGTCACAGGCTTCAGTCTATGCCTGTATGACTGACTCACTCCAGGCTTTGTTTCTTCAACTGCCATATAACAATAATCACAGCCTCTGCCACAGTAAGAATAAAGCAGCAACATGTATGTTGGGGCACCTGGGTGGTTCAGTCGGTTAAGCATCTGACTCTTGGTTTCGGCTCAGGTCATGATCTCAGGTTCATGAGATGGAGCTCTGCATCGGGCTCCCCATTCAGCAGGAAGTCTGCTTCTCTCCCTCTCCCTCTGCCCCTCCCCATGCTCCCATTCTCTCTGTCTCTCTCTCAAATAAATAAAGAAATCACTTACTAAAAAAAGCAGCAACATGGGCAAACAAGTGCTCTGGAAAATATAAAGTGCTTTGTAAGACTCCTACCATTTGCAGTGTTTATATTAGTAATACAGGTGATTCTTGATAACTTCTTAAAATTCTGCCTTACTATTTCAAATAACCACCAACACTAGTTTTAATAAGTCAAGAAAGGACTTCCATTTTTCTTGAATGAAGAACATATCAAACTATATCTTACATTTGTATAATAGTGGGTGTGAGAAAAACAACATTTTCAAACCTGGAGCTTTACTCAAAATTTCAACTGTCCAATCTTCTAATTATTTGAGAAGTGAAGGCATGGGGAACACCTGCCTATAGTCAAAAATATAATAGTTACCAGTTTCCTGTGCATGTTTGATCCATTTCACACAATACAAAATAAACATTTAGGAGAAAAAAATTTGTAATTGGAAAATACTTATCTTCAGAGATTTAACCTTTTAAAAATAATGTCTATCCTCAAAGGAGACCATTGTTTAGTGTTTTATGGTCCACAAAATCTACAACATAGTTTGTCATTTAACAATTCCATTAGCATCTGAACAATAAGCTATTTAATTTCATGCTACTGTATTATGTAAAAATTTACTCACTACAAAGCTAATAGCGATGTTGGAAATACAAAGATTTTTAAGGCACAAAGTTTTAAAGAAATTAATAGTGATGGTGCTGGAAAAAGAGTAGTTTAAATATCAAGTTCTGCGTTAGAATGTGTTCTAAACTTATCCATACTATCTTCAACCACCTTCTTCTATAGAACATACAAAAAGTAAAATTTTAGAAAAGGAATCGTAAGTAAATGGCCCAAATTTTTTCTATTGAAATGTAATTGACATATAATATCCTATTAGCTTCAGGTGTACCTCATAGTGATTCAATATTTTTATGCATTACAAAATTATCCCCATGATGAGTCTCCGTACTATACGAAGTTGTTACAACATCATTGACTATATTCCTTATGCTTTACATTACATTCCCATGACTTACTCATTTTATAACCGGAAGTCTATACCTTAGAATATCCTTCATCTATTTCACCTGTCCCCCAACCCCTCCTCTCTCTGGTATTCAACAGCTTGTTTTCTGTATCTATAAGTCTCTGTTTCATTTTGTCTGTTCATTTGTTTTGCTTTTTAGAATCCACATATAAGTGAAATCACATGGTATTTGTCTTTGTTGGACTTATTTCACTTAGCCTAATGCCTTCTAGGTCCATTTGTGTTGTCACAAATAGCAAGATTTCATTCTTTTTTATGGCTGAGTAATATGCCATTGTATGTGTGTATAATATATATTTTATATATGTATATATCACATCTTCTTTATCCATTCATCTATTGATGGACACTTAGGTTGATTCTATATCTTGGCTATTGTAAATAATGCTGCAATGAATGTAGGGGTGAATTTATCTCTTTGAACCGATGTTTTCATTTTTCTTGGAGAAATATACAGAAATGGAACTGCTGGATCGTACAATAGTTCTATTTTTAATTTTTTGAGAAATGTCCACACTGTTTTCCATAGTAATTGTACCAATTTATATTCCTACCAACATGAGGGTTTGCTTTTCCCCCCATCCTTGCCAACTCTTGTCACTTTTTGTCTTTTTGATTATAGGCAATCTGATGTGTGTGAGGTGTGAGATGGTATCTCATGCATTTCCCTGATGATTAGTGATGTTGAGCATATTTTCATGCATGTTGGCTATCTGGACGTCTTCTTGGAAAATGTGTATTCAAATCTTCTGCATGTTTTTTAATTGGGTTTTTTCTTATACTAAGTTGTGTGAATTCTTTATATATTTTTGATATTAACCTCTTATCAGCTACATGACTTGCAAAAGTCTTCCTGTATCCAGTAGGCTAATTTTTTTTGTTTCAATGGTGGTTTCCTTTGCTGTGCAAAAGCTTTTAGTTTGATATAGTTCCACTTATTTTAGTTTTTGTTGCCGTGGCCTGAGGAGACTGCTCCAAAAAAATATTGCTAAGACCAATGTTAAAGACCTCACTGCCTATGTTTTCTTCTAGGAGTTTTATGTTTTCAGTTCTCATCTTCAAGTCTTTAATCCAGTTGAATTTATTTTTGTATTTGTAAGCTGGTGGTCCAGTTTCATTCTTTTGCATATAGCTGTCCAATTTTCCCCACACCATTTATGAAAGAGACTGTCTTTTCCACATTGTATATTCTTGCCTCCTTCATTATGGATTAATTGACCATATATGTGTGGATTTGTTTCTGGGCTCTATTCTATTCTATTGATCTATGTGTCTGTTTTTATGGCCTTACCATACTGTTTACTATAGTTCGGTAGTACAGTTTGAAATCAGGGAGTGTGATACCTCCAGCTTTGAGCCTTCTCACGATTGCTTTGGCTATTTGGGGTCTTTTCTGGTTCCACAGAAATTCCAGGATACTTTGTCCTAGTTCTATGAAAAATGTAAATGGCCCACATTTTTAACAGAAGGAAAATCTCTGAGGTACCTTTCCTTCTCTTGATTGATGAAGCAATCCAGTTTCCAGTGCTAATAAATATATGAAAATAAATTTGCTCCTGAACCTCTCCAAAAGTTAAGATTCTAAATTCAGAATAAACTTGCCCAGCAATTCTGGCCAGTCCTGCCTGACTTGAGCAAAGGTTAGGAAAGAAGTAATTTCATCTACCAATTACCACTCCCACTTGCTTAATACCTGAAACTGGTTTTCATTTGGAGCCAGAACACTTAGTGCCCCATATGGTTTCTCATAAACCTCTTAGCCTTTGGCTCTTCCTTTCCAGTTAAGAGTCAATCTGACAGCCTAAGGTAAGGGCTTGTTTTGGGAAGTTCATCACAAGAAAATTATATGGGCAACTGGTTACTACCCATAATTATACTATGAATAATTGAATCCATCTAATATGCACATTTTTCTTGCATGGCCACTGCACAGTTGGGTAGGCTAAGCACTGCACAACTCCAGGAGACACATTCACATAAACTACAATGTGAACAGTACCCCCTGAAGTTGTGCAAGGAGGAACCCACACAACTGAACAGTAGAGCACTAGTTCTTGACTCTTCCGGATGCTCAAGAAAGAGAAAGTTCTTATGTGCCTTGATGTGAATAATAATAATAAAAGGTCACTTCATAGTAAAGTGACTCTTTTATACTTTTTTTTTAAAGCTTGGTGACAGTGCTCGCTTCAGCAGCACATACATTAAGTTTTGGTGACAGAAGTGATGAACACTTATTAAGCCCTTACTGTGGACTAGTACTCATCTATGTACTTTACACCTCTTAATTCATTTAATCCTCACAACAAACCTATAAATAGAATTATTATCCCTATGTTACAGATGAGGAAATTGAAAGATTAAGTAATGTTCACAAGTTATACAACCAGTAAATGGTGAGACTGGGATTTAAATTCAGGGATTCAAGATCTGGTGTCCAATTTCACATTATTACACTTGACTGTATCCTACACAGCATTTAAAATAAGCATTTGAGAATGTCCAATTTGTTGAGAATATCTAGTATTTGTTTTTCTTAGCATCTCTGTCATGATATGAGGCTTAACTTCCTAAATTAATTGAGTTTACTCTTAAATCAGTTATTGAAAATTAAATTGCCCAAAATTAAGTAGTAATTTCTAAATAATTAAACATATATCATTTTGTTCAATTAAGGGATTTGTCCTGATAAATACAAAGCTTATTAGAATGTTTTGGGGGTTTTAAATTTTAAGTTTAAAAGGTATATATATATACATATATGTATATGTATCTATAGAAAGAGACTACATACACATACATATAAGCTGTGAGATATCACAAAAGGCAAATCGCTCATATTTTCTGAATTGTACATACGAACTTTATTCTTCAAACATGTATTGAATGACCTCTATGATTGGATTCATTAATAATCATTGTATCTAACCAATTATAAAAATACTATCACCAGCTTATATATATCATGTTTCCCCAAAATAATTAATAAATAAAAAATCATGTTTAAAACTTAAAATGATTTATTTGAATCACCTAATTCATTTTGCAAATTTCCCAGAAGGGAGTGAATATATCTACTCCCACCCCGTTCTAGAGATGAGAGAGAGTTACCCTAGGCCAACTAGGACTACCTCCCTGGATCTAATGCACAGTTTAACAGTCTATCCCTCCCCACATGAAAGTTTGAGGTAACTCTAAAAAAATTCTTGGCCAAACTCAGTAAATAGCAGTTGTTATTAAAATGACTTTTTAAAAACTGGTCACCCATAACCTCGAAATATATTTAGTGTATACCTATTATATTCAATAGAAACTTCAATGATATAATTATATACATTTAATTAGCAATTAGGGCATATGGATATCAAATTACTTTATTCCATATGCTATTTTATTAATTTAATAATCTGATTTGCTTTTAATAAAATATTTCTCAATTCTTACATATACCAGAGTATTTAGGCCATATCAATGCTTTAAAAGTCATATAACTAAAATTATTGATGTAACCAGGAAACCAGAGGAAGGAAAAAAAGTAAGGAAATTCTCAAGATAAGGAGTGTTTTCTCTACATTGGTATTTCCAATCAGGGCTATCAGAAAAGACAACTTAGTTGATCTATATTGTCAGGAAACTTTTGAAAAATGTATTAAATACTCAAAATAATTATATTAAAATAATTAAAGTAACTAACTAATATAGGGATTAATTATCTAAAATAATAAAGTTTTTTTAAAAAAAACACCATTCTAAATAATATAAGGCTATGATTATATTTCTAAATACTCAGAAAGCATTATAATATTCAGTAGTGTTTCTTATTAACTATCTCACATTCCTAGAAGCACATATAACCATCACATTCATGTTATTCCCTAAAATTAGAGAACATTCTTGGTGGTCTTACTTTAAAAGAGAGGATGAAAAAGAGTGAGTATCTGATTGAATAACTTCTAAGGGCTCTGATTCAGTGAAAAGACTGAACAAATAAGCAACTGTCCGCAATGTTCATTCTCCACAGTTTAGAGTTTGTCCTTTCTTTGCTTCCCAGGAAAACAGAAATTATGCCTTGATGTCTATTAGAAGAATCCTTCTCTGGGGCGCCTGGGTGGCTCAGTCATTGAGCATCTGCCTTCGGCTCAGGGCGTGATCCTGGAGTTCTGGGATCGAGCCCCACATCGGGCTCCTCCACTGGGAGCCTGCTTCTTCCTCTCCCACTTCCCCTGCTTGTGTTCCCTCTCTCACTGGCTGTCTCTATCTCTGTCAAATGAATAAGTAAAATCTTAAAAAAAAAAAAAAAAGAAGAAGAAGAAGGAGAATCCTTCTCTGAGAGGCTAGTGCAAACATGATTCATATTTTCTGGATGACTCTTTCCAGTTTTCCTGTAAAGGGAAGGGTGCCTGGCCCAACCCTCCTCTCACATGTAGCTGAGTCGTCCTTATGAACTGAGAAATTAGTGCAATTACGACAATGCTTGGGTCTTCTCTCCTTAGTAACTCATGATAATGTTTAATAAAGAGAAGCAAAGCTATAAAATCACTATGAGACATATTATAACCATATTCAATGGTCCCTTTTCATGACAATTTGCAGACCTTTTGGAATAAAGATTTCAGTGAAATTTTTAGAATGCAAGCGTCCTGGCATCCTATGTCTGTTATAGCTTCTTCTTTGGTTCAGAGTACGACCTGCCTCTTTGTTATAGCCTTCCAAAGTAATCAATGTAACAAATCTACATTGTTTCAGCAGTAACCTCCACTGTTGCCAGGAAGAAATCTAAACTGACTATCATATGACTTTCTTTCTACCACTAGTTTTTTCTATTTATTTATTCCAACTTTGGCTAAAATCTAGTCTAATGATGACGTACACTTTGGAGTCAGGCTGCAGAGGTTCAAATCCTGGCTCAACTAGGGCTGTTGGGGGAAGCAAAGTACTCATTGTCTCCTGGTTCCATCTCTTTATCCATAAAATAGGCTATAATAATAGTATCTCCATCAGATGGCTACTATAAGTATTAAGTGAGATAATAAATATAAAGATCTATAAATGGCAACTGACACAAAAACCATAATAAACTTTAACTACTGGTATTACTCTAATTCTTTTTCTTCTGATTTATTTTTCACAATCTTTTCCCTACCAGGTTCTTTCCACATCAGACATCAGATAATCAGTGGGTCAGCAAACATTTGTTAAATATCTTCTGAGGAAAAGGTTATAACAATTTCAAGAAAAAAAATAACAGAAACACAGATCTGGAAAGTTTACAATTCTCTTGGCTTAACATCATAATGCACATAAAACAAGAAATAGTAAATCATGGCAAACCCTTATGGGTTAAACTGCATGGTACAAATATGTGTTGGAAAAATCTCAGAAGAGAAGACATTAGTAAGGACAGTTTCGTGGCAATTGTTGGAACTTGAACTGATGTTAAAAGATGAGTAATATTTAAGTTGGTAAAGGGGAGATATCACCTTACCAGTTAGAATGGCTAAAATCAAAATGACAAGGAATAAAAAGTGTTGGCAAGGATGTAGGGGAAAAAAACCGTTGTACACTGTTGGTGGGAATTGAAATTGGTAGAGCCTCTGTGGAAAACAATATGGAGGTTCCTCAAAAAATTAAAAATATAATTACCATATGATCCAATATTCCGCTACTGGATATTTACCCAAAGAAAACAAAAACACTAAATCACAAAGATATATGCATCCCTATGCTTATTTCAGCATCATTTATAATAGCCAAGATATGGAAGCATCCTAAGTGTCCATCAATAGATGAATGGATAAGAAAGCTGTAATGGAATATTATGCAGCCACAAAAAAGGATGAGATCATGCCATCTGAGACAACATGGATGGACCTAGAGGGTATTATGCTAAGTGAAATAAGTCAGTCTGAGAAAGCCCAATACTGTATGATTCCACTTATAAGAGGAATCTAAAAAGAAAAAGAAGAAGAAGAAGAAGAAGAAGAAGAAGAAGAAGAAGAAGAAAAGAAAAGAAAAGAAAAGAAAAGAAAAGAAAAGAAAAGAAAAGAAAAGAAAAGAAAAGAAAAGAAAAGAAAAGAAAAAAGGAGAGGAAAGGGAAGGAGAGGTAAGGAAAGGAAAGGAAAGGACAGAACAAACAAAAAGTAGAATCAAGAAAAGAAAAGAAAAGANGACCTACCAATACAGAGAACAAACTGATGGTTGCCAGAGGGGAGAATGGTGGGGAGTTGAGAAAAATGAGTGAAGGGGAGTGGGAGATATAGGCTTCCAGGTATGGAATGAATAAGTCACAGGAATAGAAGGCACAGTGTAAGGAATAGTCAATAATATTGTAATAGCAATGTAACAAGACACATGGTAGCTACACTTGTGAACATAGCATAATGTATAAACCTGTCAAATCACTCAGTTCTACACCTGAAACTAATATAACATTGTACATCAACTATACTCAAATTTTTTTTTAAAAAAATGCATTTCAGGTAGAAAACAAGATGGAAAGTGACACAAATGAAGGTCCATATGTTCTTGAGAAAGTAAAGACCTTAGATTGCCTGACTTCATTTTATCCTCATTTAAGTGTGAAAATTAAGCTCAACATTTAAGTTGAAATAACAGGGCAGGGATTAACAGGTCCATGTCCCACATAAACAGTACTTGTGATTGGAATAGCATATCCCCAACTTTTATGTTCCACTCTCTAAACCTGACTAGTTCTATTCCATCTTCTCCACTGTCATAAAACTAAGACAGTGCAGCTAACTAATAGCTTTCCACAATGATGCTCACCACTGTTTCCCAAAGCGGTATCTCCGATAGTTCTTAGAACAACTTCATAGAACAGCTAGGTAAAATATATGTGGTTGTTGCAACTGGCTGTTAGGCACAGTTTCACATAATTCAGTCAGATTTAAAAACCGGAAGAACTTGTTTATATTGAGAGTATTTTCTTTTTCCTGAGAGGATTTTACCTTTTTTTTTTTTAAGATTTTATTTATTCATTTGAGAGAGAAAGACAGAGAGAGCACAAGCAGGGGGAGAGGCAGAGGGAGAGGGAGAAGTAGACTCCCCACTGAATGGGGAGCCCGATGTGGCACTCCATCCCAGGACCTGGAGATCATGACCTGAGCCGAAGGCAGACGCTCAACCATCCGAGCCTCCCAGGCACGCCTGGGTTTTACACTTTGAATACTGCTTCTTCAAATCCACTTCTTTTGAAATAGAAACAAGCTACAATATGAACAGGATTATCTTATGCAATTACTTATTTGAAGAATTCACATTTAACTTGACTTTATTTAAATGTCCACAGGTGCTCATATTGGTTCATGGAGAACTGCGAATAGAGGTAAAGTATGAAAAAGATTTTTGTAACTAAAATAATAGTTTAGTTCAAAAAATTAAAATTGTATTGGGGAAAAATAAATGTTTCTTTAATGTTTAAAACTATTAAATAATTGTGAAAATAAAATTAAAACTAACTCAATTTTAAATACCAAGAATGTATAAATGTCATTCTTGTACTTTATCTCATACTTTCTTTCTTCTTGTTTTAAACAAATCAACAGCTTTTTATTAAACAGGTCCTAGGTGCCCAGAGCAGTGAGATATTGTGGAATATACAAAAGAAATAGAAAATATGATTCAATGCCAATATTAAAAATCATATGGTTCTGTAATTGTTTTAGATATTTAATGTTCCTTCTTTGCTTGACAAAGTGTGAGGTCAAGCAACATAGACATTGAACAGTCCTAGATACCATGAAACACAGGGGGCTCCTCAACCTAGGTGTTGATTAGAAATACTCAAAGCAAAAATTTCCAACAATGTACATAATAAAATGGGATGCCTTTTCACATAAGACAAAGGGTCAACACGGAGAAGATGATATTGCAGTCCAAGGCAAAAGGAGATACAAACGTGAATGGGTGAAATTTGCGAAACCCTGCAGAGAAAGAGAAGACAACTCGAAAAAAAATCCGATCGCCAAAGTAAGTCATATCAGCAGGGGTAATGTGAGGTTTTAGAATAAATGTAATAGATGTAAATTAAAATGATATGGCAACTCCATTTATCAAAACGCAGACTAGGGAGTCCACAGAACAAATAACCTGGTATCTTCAACCAAAAAAATACGATAATAATAATAATAATATAGAGTGAGATGAAAGAACTATGGCTTCTAGAGTAATAAAGAATAATTAAGAGGCAGGTGAACCAACTTCAATGAATATGCCTTATTTAGATCTAGATCTAGCAAACAAATAGAAAAAAATATATGGATAAAACAGTAAGATAAGTGGTTGGGGGTCCATGTATTTGTAATGATTAAAACTGGGTAGTGAGACATATCAGGTTCATTATACTACTTTAACCTTTATATATATTTGAAATTTTCCATATTAAAAAGCTTGAAAATTAAAATCATAAAAATAAATAATAATAAGCAATTTATTTTAATAAATATTTTAAACACTGTATAATCCCCTTTCCTCTTTTCTCTCCAGCTCCCCCTATTTAAAATAAATCTTTTTAAAAAAAAAAATGTTCTCTGTTATGGAAAGGAGCATTCAGAAGTAGTCTTGTCAATATTAAATATCCATGACTTTCTCTCAACCTTTTAACATCACCATGGCGGCCACAATCTCAGCAAACATTCTAGAGCCAAAATGATTAATGAGTATTGGTCCATACTGGTCAATAGAAGCAACAGTTTGAAATATCTCACATTCCCAGTATTCATCAAGGCAAAAAGTAACGATCACAGGGTCAGAAAGAGTGAATAACATAAACAGAAGACTTAAGACTATGAAGGTGGAGAAAAGGGGATGGAAACGGTCTGATCGACGATCACACTCACATTTTGGGTATTTGGGGCTGCAGATTACATCAGATTTCCAAGCAACCCAGAAAATTACCTACCGAATTTCTGGAGTGGGAATTGATCAACCCCCTTTTGGAATCTTTGTTGTTGACAAAAACACTGGAGACATTAACATAACAGCCATAGTTGATCGTGAGGAAACTCCAAGCTTCTTGGTAAGTTTGTGTCCTCAATATTGGGCACCCTTATGTTTGTGTCTGGTGGCTTTATAATGTGATACTCTTCTACTGGTTAGTTTAGAAGAGAGATCAGTACATGAATCAATCCACCAACATAACAATGTTCATCACTCTTATAAAGAGCCTTCACTTATGGTTGTGACCCTGAAGGAATATACCAGGAGGGTGCATGAGTAGGCATTGAAATCCAACATGCATCCTGCAAAGAGCATCACCCTCTTTGTACATAAGACAGTACCAGCCTGGAAGAAGGGGCAGCTTGCCTAACTGGCCTGCCCAGTGTGAGCACCTTTTCTTCCTTTGCCTACTTTTTGGGGAAACATTTTTTTTTCTGTGCATAAAAAGTCTGTATATGCTAGTAGAGGCCTTATTTCTACAAGTTTTATTAGTATGCAAACTGAGTTTGTAGAGTAATAAGTAACATTTCCCTCCTTTTTCTAGATCACATGTCATGCTCTAAATGCCCTAGGACAAGATGTAGAGAAACCACTTATATTAACAGTTAAAATTTTAGATGTCAATGACAATCCTCCAGTATTTTCACAAAGTATATTCATGGGTGAAATTGAAGAAAATAGTGCTTCAAGTAAGTCTTTTACAGTATCTACCACTTCTCATTTTTTTTAATTTTAAAATACAGTATAACTATAGTATATCATTTTTATAAGCTAATTTATTCTCGTAGTTTTGTCAGCAGTTTTGCAGAAAAATTCATCCAAATACCCTGGGTCTTCCTTTCTGATATTTGCACTTGAGCTAATTATGCACTGCCGTTGTATTTCTAGGTTGTGGTCCTGTTAGCAAGTCAATAGTATCTTACTCTCTCTATATAAGTCACACGAGTACCTGGTAGTCATAAAGTTAAAGGGGTGGCCTTAGGTAGCCTGGATGCATCAGCTAGACTTTTTTAGATTATAAAGGACAGAGACACACTCAATTACTTGGATAATCTGGGGAAAGGGGAAAATGACAATGCCATATACCAAGGGAAGAAATAGAAAATAGTCTCAACTCCAACACAGCGAAGGCTTAAGGACAACAGGAAGATTTTTGCAGAAGGCAGCACAGTTTGACCTGATTAAGAGAGACAGTAAGAAATATTGCGAATGATATGTCATTCGTTTTTGAGCATACAGATAGATTTAACATTTTAAGAAACAAAGGTCAATTTGAAATTGTGTTGAATATTTACCATGAAAAGATTAACGCTTACATATTCTTTAATGAACTTCTTCTGTATTTCTAGACTCACTGGTGATGATATTAAATGCCACAGACGCAGATGAACCAAACCACATGAACTCTAAAATTGCCTTCAAAATTGTGTCTCAGGAACCTGCGGGCACACCCATGTTTCTCCTAAGCAGACACACTGGGGAAGTCCGTACTTTAACCAGTTCTCTTGATCGAGAGGTAAAGCAAGGCACTTTGGGAACATTTAATAATAAAAGATCTGATTGTAAGAAAGCCAAGAGAGGTGACCCCATTTTACGTGAGAATGAAAGGAGAAAGGAAAAGGGTTCTCCACACTCAACTGGGCCAATTTAGGGAAACTGTTTGCATTTCAATATGATTCTGGTGTGGTGAGATGTGTATTTAAAAACTGTATAATAAACTGTAATCTAAACAAACAAGTATCAGCATATCAGTGGGAGGTCAAGGGGAAAGTAAAAGAAAGCATGGAGGCATACATGGACAAAGACTGAACTGTGATTAATTCCTTATATGGTTGAGGAAAAAGACATTTCTCAGACAACGGAAGAAACTGCTTTCTGGAATAAAGCCTTCTCTGATGTTATACTTTCTCTACCGACTAGTTTTAATGTTACCCCTGCTTCCAGAATACTAAAGAATCCTCTTCTTCTCTTCCCCGTCGTCCTACCACCATAACCACTGACCACCATCTTTATCACCATACAATACCCCGTCAGACTTTGTATTACTTCTATGCAAATGATTCTCCAAATAGACCAATAGGAAAGCTCTATAAGTGAACTTCCCTCAAATAAGCATCCCATCATTGTCACTGCCCTTTTTTGCTCCAAGTGTACTTCTTGCCCTAAGAAGCTCACAAAAGAGAAACCTGTTCTAGCCCTATAAAAACTTGTCCAACTATCCAGAGCCCCACATGCTTCCTCTATGCTGGACAATGAACAACTCATTGTGATCCTTCTAGAGAAGAATATTTTCACCTCTTAACCCATAGAAAGCAGTAGTTGTTATTTGTATTCTTGGCACTGGAGATTAATTATTTTGTTTGTTTTGCTCCAAATTCAGCAAGTTAGCAGCTATCATCTGATTGTGAGTGGTGCCGACAAAGATGGAGAAGGACTATCAACTCAATGTGAATGCAGTATCAAAGTGAAAGATGTTAATGATAATTTCCCAATGTTCAGAGAATCTCAGGTACACCTTGCCCTCCCTCCTTGAAGAGCAATTTATACATATTTTTAGTTTATATTTTGCCATTCTAATTCAGCATTAGCCTGCTTGCTGGCTTCTATTTTTCTCCTCACTTTTCTTAAAAAATATGCTTTCGTAAAATATAAGAATTTAGTAACCAGCAAAAGGCATCACATAATTTGAGAATTAATGCTTAATGCTATTCAGAATAAAATATAATATCTTTAGATAAAACCTGACAATAACTCTTAAATTTTGCTTCTCTCCTTTTTAGTATTCAGCACGTATTGAGGAAAATACTTTAAATTCTGAGTTGCTTAGATTTCAAGTTATAGATTGGGATGAAGAATTCACAGATAACTGGCTTGCAGTGTATTTCTTTACCTCCGGAAATGAAGGGAATTGGTTTGAAATACAAACTGATCCCAGGACTAATGAAGGCATCCTGAAGGTGGTTAAGGTAAGGCTATTTCCCTCCTGTGGTAAAAATATCCCATATTAGTCCAAACTATCATTTCTACAAAGAACATTATTCACTTATTAATAATAATACAAATTCTTTACAGAAAACTTAGAAAACACATAAAAGTAGACAGAATTTTTTAAAGACACACACATAGCCCCACTACCTAAGGACAGCTTTTTTTAAACATGTTGATTTATTTCCTTCCAAGGTACTATACTTTCTAGATTAAATACAAATACACTAATATACATATATTTATAGGTGTGCTTGCTTTAAGCACAGGAATGTAAAACACATTTCTTGACTTAATCTCATTTACTCTCTACAACCAAAGTTAGGAAAAGATAAAAATAAATGATACTGTGACTTGCGAATTTGTCAACTTGCTTTAAGTGGATTAGTTACAGTCATAAGAGGGGGAAAATGCAACTATTTGAAAATGGGAATGTATAATTAAATCTGCAATATAAAAAATAGTAACTGAGTAAACCTTCCATTTAACATGCTTGGCTATAACAGACACTCCCCCCGCCCCCACATACAGAATCCAATCTGGAATAACACGAGGATATTTCTGCCTGGGCACTGTATAGACTAGAAAAAATAACCACTATTTGAAGATATTCCTTGGCACAGGACACTGAACTATACGGGACCTTCTTTCTTTATTTCCTTGGGTCCAGTAGAGTGACAGACCCATAATATCCCTTAACAAGGAAACTGCTGGAATCCCCTATTGCTGGAAGCTGAGCAGTTCCTATTACTCTGCTTTTTGGAGAGAAGGCTATAACTACTTGCAAAGGTGTGTTATAAACTCCCAGCAATCCCTGAAAATGAGGTCTTCCCTCTCTCCTATCTTGGTGTCATCTCGTCTTCCAAACTAGCAACCTGGGCCGTATCCTTCAATCATAACATTTCCTCACAACAAACAGCCAGTCATCCAATTCCGCCCTAGAAATTGTCCTTAAAGTCTGGCCCTGGTCTTCCTTCCTATGGCCTGTGATCTCCCAGGCCTTGCCTCCTTGCTCCTAGATGATTGTAATCCCTCCTGATAGATGTCCTTATCTCCTATTTCTACTTCCCTTCATCCTCCTCCTGCCACCAGTCTACTGCCATGTTTTTCTTAAAACCAATGTGGATTACTCTGTTCCTTAAAAACTTTCCTTGTTCTCTATTGGCTGTGAAAGTGGCCCTTCACTCTTATTGCTCATTTGCATCTCCAGCAACTTTTCCTCACAGTGGGAATGTAGAACTATTGGCTCAGTTGGTCTGTGGGAAAACCCAGACAGTGGCAAGTCTTCATGGCTCCACAGAGAACTCTAATCGCAGCCAGGATTGATGACCAGCTGCTGGCCTTGAAGATGACTTTCAGCCTCCTCAGAACTATAGACAAGGCCTCTCACCATCTGCAGCCAGCTCTCTGTCACCTTCTGTAACTTTGGGCATTTGCAAATGTTTCACCTCTGTCTGAAAAACTCCTCCTCATCCTTCAACACTCAGCTCACTTGAAACCTCCAGGTTTCCTAACTACCCGCAATAGAAGTATTGACTCATTCTTGCACATAGACTCTATAATTTGTTCTGTCACTTACCTCCTGTATTATAAATACCTGTTTGTACTTTTCCTTCCACTTACTCTTTCTCTTCCACACCACTGGGGAATGCTGGAGCTCACAAAACTAGTCACTGCAAACTTAGAACTCAAATCCAGATCTCTTATCTTAGTTATTTTCAGTAATGTACAAATGTAACCCAAATGAACATTTCCTTATCACACTCAAAAAAATATCTTAGTGAAAGGAAAAAGCTCTCCTGGGATTCCTCCGACCTTGATTTGGGCCACCTCAATTAGAGGGTCAAACCATCCGAAAATGGTCCTACAAAGAGTTGGTGGGCCACCCACCCACTGCTTTGCACAGGCATATTTGCTAACCAAATCTATTACCATAGTTTGCCTTTGCCACCTAGGAATTTCCAGTCAGGGGAGACACTATTACACATGAATACAGTAGGTATTCTGGGATGGGCTATAACTGCCATTTATAGGAATGTATTATGGGACTAAATTTGTGCAGTCCTCACAACAATCTAATGAGGTAAAGTTTGTGGTTTTTTTCAAACTGAAAATTTGAGAATCAGAGAAATTAAATATTATGCCATGAGTCACACAGCTATTAGGCAGCAGAATTAGTATTCAAGCCATGTTACCATAGCAAATTTGGGATTCTTTCTACTGCACCACACAGCCTAAAGAAACTATAATGATGTTTTAGAAGTCTAAAAAGAGGTCCACTGTTTTGTAAATATCGGTTACCAAGCTGAGGTCTTATGAGTTAAGAATTTTAATAGTTTCTCCATCTCAACATTACAATGATTTCTGAAGCTGTCTTGCTATATAGAAATAAAAGGGGCCATTCATAGCATGGGACATGGAGTTCTCTTGTCCTGTTCTGGGTTTGCTGAATTGTATCTCTGTGATACTTCTTTCCTTCTAATTTTATGATTTTTTTAATTCTAGGCTCTAGATTATGAACAACTACAAAATGTACAACTTGGTATTGCAGTTAAAAACAAAGCTGAATTTCACCAATCAGTAATTTCTCAGTATCGAGTGCAGTCAACCCCAGTCATGATTCAAGTAGTCAACGTGAAAGAAGGAATTGCATTCCGGCCTGCTTCCAAGAGATTTACTGTGCAGAAAGGCATAAGTAGTAAAAAACTGGTCAATTATGTTCTGGGAACATATCAAGCCATTGATGAGGACACTGCAAAAGCCGCCTCATATGTCAAGTAAGACTGTTTTTACATTATTCCTTGATGTGGTTTTAATTTGTAAACTACTACAAAATTATACCTTAACTATTACATGCCAAGAATACAAGGAGACACAAAATGGCCAACTCAAGGAACTGGCTAACTCAAGAAGAGACTTATAGCCAAATCACTGGAACATAGTGGGCTAGGAGCAAAGCTAACATAAGCATAAGTTAAAGTGGAAACTAAGAGAAGAATGCCTTAGCTGATGGAGAGAAATCAGGAAAAGATCTCACAGAAACTTTCAGTTGAGTTTTAAAAGAGTAGTTCACCAGAAGACCATGGTGCAATCAGATAAAACAGCACATACAAAACATATATGCCCCAATATAAGAATACTAAGCAAAGCAGATGCTGTAAGAGCAAGAAAACAATTATTTTATTTCACAGAGTAGAAAATTGAAAAACCACGCTAATACTTAAGGATTATGAAATACTACTTGTCCATGCTAATACGTTAATTTTCTACCACTGTTTATAAGAGTATATTTCGATGTTTTAAATTAAGTAAAAATACATTAAATTTAAAATGAGTTATTTTCATTAAATAGGTAAACATTCCATATTTGAAAGAAAACTGTATTTTTTCTGTCATAAAACAGGTATATGATGGGGCGTAATGATGGTGGTTTACTATTCATTGATTCAAAAACTGCTCAAATCAAATTTGTCAAAAACATCGATCGGGATTCTACTTTCATAGTTAACAAGACAATCACAGCTGAGGTTCTGGCCATAGATGGTAAGAAAAATATTTCAAAATGGGGCGCCTGGCTGGCTGAGTCAGTAGAGCGTGCAACTCTTGATCTTGGGGCCATGAGTTTGAGCCCCACATTGGGCATAGAGATTACTTAAAAAATAAAAATCTTAGGGGCGCTTGGGTGGCTCAGTCAGTTGGGCAACTGCTTTTGGCTCAGGTCAGGATCCCAGCCCCTGCATTGGGCTCCCTGCTCTGCGGGGAAGACTGCTTCTCCCTCTCCCTCTGCCTGTCGCTCCCCCTCCTTGTTCTCTCTTTCTTTCTGTCAAATAAATAAAATTTTTTTTAAAAAATTTAAAAAAATAGAAATCTTAAAAAAATATTTCAATCGTTTTTAGAGAAATGTTACTCTAATTGACATTTCTTTATGAATAGATGATTCTGATTTTTAACATATTGCCTCTATCACTACATAAAATTACTTATCTTAGGGGTCTTGGGTCTCAAATCTGAGGCACCTGAATCCAGAAGACTGGATTCAACTTCTCAATGGAGTTTGTAGTACCAGTGAATTCTGGTTTCAGTCCCTGTGGTCTGCTGTGTTGAGGCAGAAATTTTGAGACCCACAGGAATTTCTGTGTTTGAGAGGATGGATAAAAACTGATACAGAAGGCTTGTCAGGAAAGCTCAACTTAAATGTGAGGTGCCTTGGTGAGTTACTTATAAAGTGAGTCACTTACAAAGACCTCATGTGACCAGATCATTGAACAATAAAATCTTCTGGAATGTTTTAAAGATAACATTCATTGAGTGTTTTGTGTTTCATCAAGTATAAATTAATTCATGCTCAGGCAATAAGCAAACGTAAGAAAATAAAACAAAAGAATAAACACCAAACTCGTATCACTTTGGAAAAGAGCAAAAAGCACTAAGGGAAATAACAGAAATTATTCATAATCCTACCATGGGGAAATTTTTACTTTTTTGCTTTATTGGTTATGATTGTCAACATTGAAAAAATTTTCTTCAATAAACTTTTGTATCTTGGATAGTAAAAATAAATCATTGCTTATTCCAAATACTTTGGCTCAATGTTAGAAGCAAAAGTCTTTCACACACTGCTGGGTTCATGCAGTAGGATACATTTAAGAAAACTATTGTTTTTATGTTGATTTCTTTGTAATCAGTGAATTCATCACCTTACAGGTTTCGGTTCCAAGCACATTAAATTAATAGCCAATGCTACTAATTAGAGACACCAGCCAAGTTGATAAATTTAAATTTGCTTTTTATAAGATGTGGAAATTAAATGACACCTTTTTACTTGTAAGAATAACAAATATAATTTCTCATGAGGGGACATATTAAGTTGGCTACATGCAAGAGACATTTAAAAGGTTTTTTGGGGTACAATGTATTCTATATACTTCTTTAACTCTCAAATGTTATTCTTACAGAAAATACGGGTAAAACTGCTAAAGGCACCATATATGTTGAAGTACCTAGTTTTAATGAAAATTGTCCAACAATCGTCCTTGAGAAGAAGACAATTTGTAGTTCACAGCCTTCTGTGGTTGTCTCAGCTAGAGCACTAGACAATAAATTTACTGGCCCCTACACATTTTCTCTGGAGGAACAACCACTAAAATTGCCAGTTGTGTGGGGTATCACAACACTCAATGGTGAGTAATAGTAAACTTGCTTCCATAAATGAAAGTTGCTGCTTCTGTATATTTCCAGAGGGATAAAAGAGCTCATTTGGGAGCAAGTCTTTTCCAAGAATAATTGAAAAAATTCTTTGGAATGAAGATGTGGCCCTGGCCTCATGACTCTATTCTCTCTTCAGAAAAGGAATGATATGTTCATGCTATTTAATATTTTGTTTTTTATGTGCAATCTAATCGTTTTATATTTTTAATGTCTTATTCCTACCTCCACAGCACACCATAAAAAGAATGGAGTCAGCCATCACTTTTATTGTAGAGCTGTTTAAATTTCTAAATATATAAACTTTTCTTAAATGGGCAGACTCTGAACAGACATGAAGCACTGGAGGGGTTGTCCTTCAAGGCTCATAGGAAGTGCTACTTTGTCCCTAGTCAGGAATCTTGACAGCATAGTGGATTGAAATTCCCATTAGCCCATTAGCCAGTGGGAAAGAGTTTGTCCATCCTTCCTTTTCTTCTAACCTTTATCACGCTAATTTTACATTTTTTGTGTTTTCTAGGAGTCTCCTAGAAATAGCCATTGGACTTAATAAGAATCTTCTCACTTTTCTCTAGCTCTTTGCTGAAGCAGTCTTGATTTTCTCCATGAATGTGCTCTATGGTTCCCTAGTCATAGGTATCAGCCATTGCTAGAGTCAACAAAGGGATCTTGTTCTCCACGGCCTTCTTTCCTAGGTCCTTACTGATAGTTCCAAAGTATTCATGTAGCTTTTGGCTCCAAATGGGTTTACCAGAACACGGCCAATGGAAAGGCTGCAAAAGAAACATGAGAGAGGCAGGACCCAGCAGTAGACACACCTGCTTGAGTGACGCTGAACAAGGCAACAGTGGTTGAAATGAGTAGATACCCAAAGGGCATGATAGGGTCAAGAGTGATTCAGTTGACACAACTCTGCAGCTTACAAGAGCTGCTCCTGGAGCCCACTTAGAAAGGGACAACATAGCAATGGAGAGCGGAGAATGATCAATGTTCATGAGTCAGATAGGCAACAGGCCCTCACCTCAGAGAATCCCATACAACTGGCATTTGGGCACACAGGATGAAAACTATCAGGAACAGCTGAGGTAGTGGAAGCCAAAGCAGAAACTCAGTCTTGATAAGTCAGGCACAAAAACATGGACTCAGAGGGAAGGCATATGTCCAGAGGGCCATACGAGAGTCCAGCGGGTTGGTGCAGACATACAGGAGATTGGTTAAGCCCCAGGAGAGGGGTCTTCGTATTGAAATGTTACCTGCCTCCCGTCATCTTTCAGGGGGAAAATCAGGGTAGGACTGAGTCTTCACGGGAAGCAGTAACAGGCCATCTGGGGCAGAAAGAAGGACAAGGAGGAAGTGCAGCCCGATGTACCCAACTGAACCTCTTATCACTCTTAGAACTGCTCAAAGTTCTAAGCCTCCCAATTTGTGACAATGATGTTTAAGGCAACCTATCAGCCTCCCTATTTGTGACAATGATGTTTAAGGCAACCCTGGCTCTGTTAACAAAAATAAGTAGTTTCAAGAGCAAAAGACACCTTGTCCTGCTGTTGATTTGTGTGATTGTTTGCCTGCAGCTACTTCCGCACTCCTAAATGCCCAGCAGCCGCTATCTCCTGGAACGCACAGCATCTCCCTCACAGTTACTGACAGTCAGGACAGACAGTGTGAGACACCAGAGAGCCTGACTCTGGAAGTCTGCCAGTGTGACAACAGGGACACCTGTAGAACTCCTAATGGGAACAAAGACCCTGAACGCATAGGTGGAAAGACATCATCAGGGAGGCTGGGGCCCGCAGCCATCGGCCTGCTACTCCTTGGTCTTTTGCTGTTGCTATGTGAGTATGCCAAAGCTAAACTCTGGTTTTGATAGAGAATCGGCCTTTGCAGAGGCCTTCAGGCTACATGGGCAATGCCATCTTTGCAATGTACAACCATTCCTTAATTGTGTTATAGGCAAAGATGGGGGTAACATTTTCAGGAAGAACTGGAAATATTGAAAGTTAACGTCACTTGCCAACAATCTATATTCATAATACAGCAAAGCAAGTCATATGTATGTTAGACATTTAGAAAATGGCACAAAAGAATCAACAAGAAAAAAATTAAAGTATGAACACTTTCTACACACTGCCAGTAATGTTCATCATCAAAATAATATCTTTACCCACAATAGCACTTTCTAAAATGTCTTCTCCATAGAAATAAAATAGAAAAAGAACACTTGCCCTAGGGAAAAATATAGAGGATATATAGGCTTTGATCTTTATAATGAACATTAATACATCATAGTCTCTGAAAAGTTATTGCTAAATCCAGCACTTCCTGAAAATAGCTTACCACCTATCTATACACCCTTTTAAAGGCTTTCACTTAATAAGATTAAGTTTATTGAACACATTTAGGGAAACTACACATGTTTTATTTTTCAATAAAAGTAAAATTTATTTATTCAGTGGACAGATTTCTAAAAAGTTTAAGTTAAATCAAAATCTTGTGAATCAAATATTTTTAATGTAGTAAGTCTCTATTTAAAGGAAATTCATGGCAAATTCTTATATAAATAAGAAAAACCCTTGATAAATTCACATTCATTTCCCAAATTTATTATAGAACTGTAGGCTTTTAGAATTAAAATGATTGTTCATGATAAACAAGTCTACTCCAACCTCTTCACTTAAATTTTTAAAAATTTGTGAAATATTTTTAATCCACAAAGTGCAGAAAATTACATGACGAGCACATATATAACCATGACTCAGATTTAACAGATCTTAATATTTGCAATATCTGTTCAGATCTCTTTTTATAAAAAAAAAAAGAAAGAAGTTGCTATCCATACATCTAGTGGCCTCCCACACATGCCATATATTCTTCTCCTGCCTTCCCCAAAAGTGTTTACTATTCTGCAGTTAACATGCATCGTTCCATTTCACAGCTGAAATTGACTCACCTTTCAGTTTTTTAACATCATATTAGTCAATTTCAAAACCAAAGACTTTTCAAGTACATAGATGTGAGTCTTGATGAAAGCAGCCAGATGGAAAGGGAACCTGATTCTGGTTTTCATGTAATTCACAGATTTATACATGTCTAACTCTATGGAAAAAAAATTATACCATGATGCCGCTCTAATAGAAATGAATACAAAGGGTATTATGCAGGCTTTGTGGAGTAGGAGAAACATCAATTTGGAAAATGAGTAGGATATAGAAAATACAAAAAGAGGGAAAATTGTTCCCAAAGGGTAACAGCATGGGCCAAAGCCAGAAAATGCTTTGCATGTCTTAGGAATCACACCTTGGGGAGGCCAATGCATGGGGAGATTGTGGACAGTCAAGGAGATGAAACTGGAGAATGCACTGGTACCAGTTTGAAAGGGCTTACGTACATATGCCATGGTGTTTGTGCTTCAAGCTATGAGAAAAAAAGAGTTGCTGAAAGTATCTGAATAAAAACCTAGCATGTTCATATTTGTGAAAGATAACATCGGCAGCGCTGTGTACTGTAAATTAGAAAGGAAATTAACAGTTAGGAGATCTTCTACTAGTTTCAAAGAGATGATAGAAGCCAGATTTAGACATGAGACTGGAAAGGAAAGTATAAGTGTGTGAGGCATTACGTGGAGAAGATTTGGAGACTAAGGAATATGAAGGGTGAATAAGAAATCCAGATGAACCATTGAATTCAGTTGTCCTTTAAACCATTAAATGAAATAGAAAATATTAGATGAAGCCCAGATACATACGGTGGCCGTGATGAGTTTCATTTTGAAATACTGACTTTTAGGGTGTAGTTATATCCTAGACACAAGCCATTGTAGATTTGGGATTGTGGCTCAGAATGGCAATCAGAGAAAGTACACCATGTTATTCCCACGATGGCATTTGTTTCCCGTGCTCTTACCATTTGAAAAAATGCCATGTTTTGATTTTTATGCAGGACAAAACATACATTTTTCAGTCTGTAGAAATACACTCAAAACTTTGAAAAACTTTTTCTGGATTCATATATGAAAACCAAGTATATATTGTAGATACAATGATAAGCAACATCCCTAAAAGACGATGTATGCCCACCTAAAAATACTCACCATACAGATGTACATTCATCACCTTAAAAACTAATTTGCTAACTCACAATATTCAATCCTTCCCACACACTTAACAAAATCACAGAATTGAGAATGGCAATAAATTTAAAAAGCCTGTAGAAGTATCATTTATACGAATATCATATAAAATTTTGAGAAAATACATCAATTATGTCCAACCCATTTTATTTATAATATAGGACCAACCTAATTTGCATAACTTACAGAGCCCTTCCAGCCAATACTAACAAATCCTCATAGCACTCACTACTGTCCTTTACTTATATGACTAAATCATTTAATATTCACAACAACCTGTGATGCAGATAATATTTATTCTCCCATTCTCTGGATTAATTATTAGAGGCAAGAAAAGATGACAAAACTTAACCCAGCTGGTGAGAGGTGAAGCTAAAATTCGAACCCTAACAACCCCTCACTAAACTGCCTCTACATGGACAGAATTCAAACAGGAGGATTCCACAGATCCTGACAGGCCAGAGGCGAGGGTGGGGTCACTAACCACCTAGCTTTCCAGAACTTCCTTTCAAGAGAGTTCAGTATTTACCTCTTGGTCCATTAGCATGAGAATGATGGTCATCTTTATTGCTTAGATGTGACAGATATGTACAGAAAGAATGAAAATTACCCTGACAGGAAAGCCCCTCCAAGCTAGGGATTCTTGAGGCCCAATTAAGAGTCCAGTGGCATTAGCTCATGACTGTAGTTGCTGAAGGAGTTTGCTGGTTAACTGCTGTTTTCTATGAAATGAATGAATTCAGATTACAGAAACATTTTCCTGCCCACCTAAAATCCTGACCATCCAGGTGTGTAGTCAACTGACATAAAATACATTGCCTCAAAACATACAAATAAATGCAATCTATATATATATATATATTTCTGTTATATATATATTTCTGTTATATATATATTTCTGTTATATTTCTGTTATATATATATTTCTGTTATATATATTTCTGTTATATATATATTACAATATATACATATATATTACTATATTATATATATACATATGTATGTGTAATATATATGTAATATATATATATATATATTACAGAAAAGGATCGAGGAACTGAGCAACCAACTTTACCATTCATAGAACAGTGACTATTTTAAGAAAATATACATATCACAAGAATGATCAGATCTGTCTCCTCCAGTTTCATAATCATACGAAATTTTAGGATGCTTAACTTACATTTTATTTTGTAGAAACTAATTTTGCTTTCTATTAGATTTTCCATGAGAACTGAAAATATTGTATTTTCCTCATAACGTTTCAGACAATTGTCATGTTACATTGTTTCCAAATGACTCGAATGTTCCGATATTTTGTTTTCCTTTATAACTAGTGGCCCCCCTTCTGCTGCTGACCTGTGACTGTGGGGCGGGTCCTATCGGGGGAGTGACAGGAGGATTTATCCCAGTTCCTGATGGTTCAGAAGGAACAATTCATCAGTGGGGAATCGAAGGAGCCCATCCTGAAGACAAGGTGAGAACCCAGTTTCTAAAACATTTATTTCAATCACATAGAGCAAAATTAGACTTATATTCAGATAGGAAATGGGGTAATGGGGTATAAAAATAAGACACTCCTTGACCTTTACAGACCTTTGTGAGTAAGTGCTGAAATAAATGGAGCCTTTTTGAATCATAGCTCTTCAGATATCTAATCCTAAGAATGGTTACTCCTGCAAGAATGTGGCCTTCTTCTAAAGTCACCTTTTGCAAAGAGCCACATTTCACCCATAGTACCATGAAATCTGGCTCACTTTTAAACATATTTACTTTTTGAACATGGTTTTCAGGAAATCACAAATATTCGGGTGCCACCTATCACTGCCAACGGAGCCGATTTCATGGAAAATTCTGGTAAGTGAATATTGAATGGATTTTTGAAGGCAATACTGGGTTAAATGAGAAATACTGAAAAATAAGAAGTGTTCTAAATCATTTTCTTAATAATTTGCATATATGTACACACATTGGGAGATGTTACCACTGAAACAGGGTTTCAATGAAATGATTTATTATATATTAGTCAATTCCAGGGCCAAGTTCAGGTTTCAATAAGTTCATTGAAATTCATTGCCCACTGATGGCACCATTTTTAATATCTAAAGATTTACTACACATTTTCCAAACTTTAATTAACTGAAGTATAGCTCTCAGTCAATTACTAATTGTGAAATCTTTTCTGATTGCACACATGTAGAAAAATGTAAAGGAAGATACACCAAATACCATGTACCTACCACTCAACCTTAATTCTTCTTAACCCTAATATTTGCAGTTAAACCTCATGTGTGCCCATCCTCAATCGTATCGCCCTTCTTCCTTCTCCAGAACTAACCATACCCTGATTTGAGTTCAAGTACCAATTTTATATTCAGTCATAATGGGACAACATCGTTTATGTTCTCAGATAGATGAAATTATTTATTTCTTTGGTTTACCAAATGACTGGTTTATTCATATTGTCTCAGTGCCACAATTAAGGCATCAACTAGAGGAACAATAAGACCTAATGCCTAACATTAAAATTTATCTTAATTCCATACTTAGCAATAGATTGTTTTTAAATGTCTAGACCGCAAAATCCGCATGAGATCATGCCAAAATGTCTGCCTTTATCAGCTACCCCAATCCTCACCTGCTTCTTCCATTATAATTACATAGCAAAAATTATATTCGGAATTCTCTAGAAAAAAATTAACTTTCCATGAAAGTGTAATGTAAAAGTAATAGGGAGAATAGTCATAACTCTTCAAATTTTCTTCAGGCACCAAGACACTAAATTGGCACATGCTAATTTGCATGATTATATTATGTGTGTTTCCTCTTTGGTTTCCATATTGAAAGCAATATGATACCTTAATTTTAATTTCTCTTTTCCTGAAAACAAATAAGCATTGCATTAGAAGCTTTCCATGGCTGTGTGCTTAATATTGTTTTTACTTTTCTATTTCTGGCTGTTGTCACTGAAAATCTATTTCCTGTGTATATTTTTTAATTAACATGTTTCCAGAGCTATTCCATCTGCTAAGATCCTCTGTACAGCCTCACCTCCTCTGAGGCAGCATCATCTCTGTTACTCTCATTACAGAACACAGGATGTTCTTATCACCTCCAGTCATATAATTGTCATTTCTCCCACTTAATTGCTTTACTTGGTGTCTGCTCATTGATATCAAAAAACAGTAAAAAAAAAAAATACAGCATAAGACACTATAGAATTTTCTCCCATTTTTAGAAGTTTGTACGAATACATATGCTGGAGGGACAGTAGTGGAAGGAGCCTCGGGAATGGAACTGACCACCAAGCTTGGAACCGCCACAGGATCTGGAGATGCTGCAGGATTTGGAGCAGCCACTGGACTTGGCATTGGTTCTGCAAGACAGTCTGGAACGATGAGAACAAGGCATTCCACTGGAGGAACCAATAAAGACTATGGTGAAGGAGCAGCGAACATGAATTTTCTGGACTCCTATTTTTCTCAGGTAATTGGGTGGAAAAATCTGTGGCTTTGTTCTTGTATGTACACGAGAGATCTTTTTTCTTGACTATACTTCGGGTTTGCAATTCGTTGTTGTTGTTTTACTTACAGCTTGTTCAAATGTAAGAAAAAAAATTGGGTTCTTTGCCAAAACAATGCAGATAACCTAAGGTGGCTGCCAAAATTGGGCAACTAGTCAAAAAGGAAAAATGGTAGCTAGATACCAAGGGAGATAATATGGCAAGTGGAACCTCTTCCCTGTGACTGGAATGACAATGTCAAGCAAAATCTTTTGCATGTCAGGGCCAGCAGCATCCTGTCTAGAAATACAAAGCAGCTTATTTTGTGTTTCCTATACTATAAAGTATGTCAAAGGTGCATGTTTTTCTGAGACAGGGTTATAGTACTCTTCACATTTTCAAAGGAGTCCATGCCCCCAAAATGATGAAGGACCATTGAATTAATGACCCAAAAATAAAAAGGGGAAAAGGGGACGTGATCAAAGATCAGATGAAGTGTCAGGAAGCATAGAACTGAAAGGAACAAGGGTTCAAGAACAGAGAAGACTTTTAAGAGGCAGGTCTTGCCTCTTGGTTGGTGCATCATTAGGACAGATTTCCTACAGAGTTTTGGTATCAGAGCTGGTAAGTTCTGGGATCGGACCTGGTGCTGAGAAGGTCCGATGACTGGCAGGGAGAGTTTGTTTGGGATGAGGACTCGGGATATTCTGAGGTGTGGTGTGGTCCTTAGTCATGGGTCAGGCTCCCGCATGGGTTGGGGAGTCTAGGCAAGGGCCCCAGTCTGGTTGAGAGCTGGCTTAGATGGTGCAAATGGGACACAGGGACCCCCACACTTGACCCAGTGAATAACCTCCCAGCTTTGAACACACTGGTTTTATAAATCTAAATGCATGCAAGTGCCCTCAAACCCCAGACTTAAAACGCAAGGCCAGGCCAGATTCAATTTTGAAGGAATGCCAACTACACTGTTCTCCAAACACCGGATAATGTCTGTAACAAGATTGTTGATATACAGAGTATGCCTTTACTTCTACAGATTATCTAAATTTTGCATTCATGATCTAAATCCTTGAGTTGTATGAACGGTATTGTATTCTTTAGCTGAGACTCTTTTAAAATTCATTTTTTCCACTTGTCTCCATCTTTAGAAAGCATTTGCCTGCGCAGAGGAAGACGATGCCCAGGAAGCAAATGACTGCTTGCTGATCTATGATAATGAAGGAATGGGTGCCCCCAGTTCTCCCGTGGGCTCCTTGGGTTGTTGCAGTTTTATTGCCGATGAGCTGGATGACAGCTTCTTGGACTCGCTCGGCCCCAAATTTAAAAAACTTGCAGAGATAAGTCTCGGGATCGATGATGAAACCAAACAATCTCAGCCACCTTCCAAAGACAGCCATTTTGGGATTGAATCCTGCGGCTATTCCCTAGGAGTCCAACAGTCAGAATCTGTTAGGGGCCAGACTTTGTCCGGCCATCAAGGAGCTTCTGCTTTGTCCGCTTCCGGCTCTGCTCTCCAACCAGCCATTTCCATTCCTGACCCTTTGCAGCATGGTAGCTATATGGTAACAGAGACTTACTCGGCCTCTGGTTCTCTCGTGCAACCTTCCACTACAGTTTCTGAGCCGCTTCTCACACAAAATGTAATAGTGACAGAAAGGGTGATTTGTCCCATTTCCAATGTTCCTGGCAACCTACAAACTCCGATGGAGCTACGGGGGTCACGTAATATGATCTGTACAGAAGATCCTTGTTCCCGTCTGATATGACCAGAATGAACTGGAATGACATATTGGCCGAATATAATGATTTGGACCAAATTGTTCAAAGTAGCATAGCAAAGCTCACAGTGTTGGTCTAATTGGGCACTTATTTGGTACTCTCCTAAACTGAGCTCAATTCGTTTGAATTTCCTAGTTAATATCCCCAAACTGGGTATGTTGTCACTCTCACTTCTCAAATACCATCCAAGTGATAGTAAATCTTGATGTTTTTCAAAAAATCTTAAGATCATATTCAGTGGGAAAATTTCCATTAATAATTAACAACTTTTAGACTTCTATTTTTGCAGTACTAAAGAAAGGTGTTTGTCACTTTCAACAAAATGCAGCGTGCTTTAGTGGATTAAGCACTTGGAGTCAAGAGCCCCAGTTCTTGTCTCTGTCACCTTTTCTCATGTCACTAATAATGATGTAAGAGTCATAAGGTCTTTGCTAAAGCATTTTGAGCTGCTTGGAAAAAGGAAGTAGCTGCAGTTGAGTTGCTGCCATCTTCTTGGTGTTGGGAGACCCTAAGTGCATCTTTTGCTCAAGCTAAGGGCTATTGGCTTATGCATTAAACTTGCTATATCTGTAATTCTCAATTCTCAAAATAAGAAAATTTGATAATAGAACGTTTAGGGAAGCTTAGTATGGTGTAAATAATATTTTGAGTTTTTCTAAATTTCTTTGAAAGGATCTATCCAAAGAAAATATCTATATTGAGCTCCTTCCTACACACTTCTCAGTACAAATCCTGTGTTAATAGTTCTTAAAAAATTACTATTTTTTAAATGTCAGTGGGTAGATGTAACTTGCATATGACATGTAATGATGTTTATTATGTTAACAATGTCTACAGACTTTGTGAGAATACAATACATGGTTTTTCTCACAAGAAAAAGAGGCCTCTGAATAGATTAACATGGTGACATTTTTGAGTATGTATTATAAACCCCATTTCAAGTCAAAAAAGGAGATGGAAAGGGATTATCAGTACCCTCTATTTTATTAAGCCTCACTCCTTTGAAACAGCTACAGCAACTTAATTATCTAGCATAACAACGAAGATTTCGAATTTATTACTTCATGCATTTTGCCGTGATAGCAATGCGGTTGTTCAAATCATTTCAGGTCATTCAACATCTTCAGCCATTAGCCCCTAAAGAACACCCTACCTTCTTATCAACATTCTTGTCTTAGCTGAGTCTTTACAAGGTCATTGTCCAGCTCCATTATATCTAATTGTATATAAAATACTCTTCTTTGTTTTGTTTTGTTTTGTTGCCATATTCAAAACCTATTTGTTTGTCCAGATGGAATGCAAAGTAATAAGGTATGTTTTTACACAGAAGGATATAGTCCTAAGGATCCCTGGGGGGAAAGACCCTCCTAAATGTCCCTACATCTAACATCCTTCCCTCTCCCTGGTGCCATGACTGCCAGGAAGGTAAAGGATAGCCAAGAAGTGCAGGCAATGTGTTCTTTCAATACAAGCCCACTGTTTTAGCAACACCTGCAGTATGCCCATCTATGGAGCAGGTCCTGAGGAAGCTGTCTTGCTATTATCACTAGGACCTCTTCTCAATGGAAGCTTGCTCTGGGGTCGAGATCACACATGGTTGATTTGTGATGAATGAGAATTAAATTAATCATAATAATCCTTACTTCAAGTTCAAAAGTGTCTTCAGGATCCTAAAAGTATTTTGGCATTGCCTCTTAAAACCCAACTTTTCATGAAATGGGAATTTTGCTGCATTGCCAAACCACAGAGGAAACTATGTCATTGCAGTAAAGGCTCTGTAAGGGAAAAATTGAAATCAAATGTGTTGTAAAATAAAAATAGATTCATCTTGTCTAGGAGGACCTCAAATCGATTTACCATGTAAAAGAAAATTCAAAGCAAAAATGTATCTGTATTTTTTTCACCAAAAATAAAAATTGTTTTAAGCAAAAAAAAAAAAAAAAGTTTGAAACTGTCTTTTTACTTGATGTATAAATTTTCAACAGTATATACTAAAACTTTAACAGTGTAACACTGTTATAATAAAACTGTTTGGCAACAACTTATGAGTACTTTCTTAACCATTTAGTAAAACGTGAACTACTCTCTATAATTAACAGTTACTAAGAAATATAAGGTAAGAAACTGACTTACATATGTATTTTTATCAGTATTTTACATTTTTTTCTAGCAGATACATTTTGTCCATCCTCCCAGGCAGGAAGGAAATACCTGGGGACTCCAATCTCTTCTTCAGGTGGAAATAGTGCTGGATGAGGTCCTGGATGAGGTCAGGGCAGACTTTTATTAACTAGATGCTTTAACTCATTTATTATTTGTTTGGTAGTTTGGAATGATCTTTCAGCAAAAGTTCTGACATGCTATGATGCCTCAGAGAGAAAAGCTGGAGCAAAGAGAAGGTAATGTACCATGGTTCTGGTGACAGCTATCAGCCCTCAGCCTGGGTCTGTCTCCCAGTAAATGCCTGTTATTTTCATGTCCCCCTTTAAAGAGATGCCACAAAAAGTCCCTTTGGAACTTCAAATCTTGCCTTGGCTGACTTTCTTCATTTTTTAATTCATACCATTCAACTTGGATTGCTGTATGGGGAGCAGAAACTGGATTAGAGTGGATGTTGAGTGAAGAAAAGTGGATGGCTTGACTCTGACATTCCAAATCAACCCCAGGAAAAATGAAACCCCTATAGGTAAATTCCAAAAATATCCCCTGATCCTCTGATTTATAAAAAGTTTGAAGAATAAAAACAGCAAGATCAATTATCTTAACTTTCAAAAGTCAAGGAAGAGTGTGAAAAAACACACTCAACTGACAAGCTTCAATACAACTAACAAGAAATGATTAAACGTTAAGGATCCTTCCTTCTTGTTATTGGAAATTCAGAATTTTCTGCACTCCTTTACTGGGTCTGCAAAAGGTAACTCTGAATCAGAGATTATATGGTTTAATACTTGTTCGACAACACAGTCTGAGATCATTTTTAAGTAAGGGGGATAACTGATAAAGAAAAGAAGATAATTGGTTGATTTCCAGGTGCCAGAAGCAACACGTTTACCACAGTGAATACTGAGATTCCTTCTGCTCTCCATGATCCTTCCACGACAAGACATGGGCCCTTCAAGGTTGGTGCCTTTACTTTCTTTTTCTTTTATTCATAGCCTTTCTTTTTTTAACAAATGCAAAACAGAAAAATCTAAACACAATGCAGATACAGTTAAAACTCAAGAGAATGACAGTCTAAAAGAACAAATGCAAATGGATACAGTTACCAGAGCAGGAAGAAACTAGATACTGGTAAGCCCTACCAGGTGGCCAAGACAGTTAGTTACATATTCCAATTTAATTCTTACAGTAACCCTGATCATAGTCAGAAAAACAGAGACCCAGAGAACAAATTACTTCCTCAAGGTCATTCAATAAAGTGACATTAATGTAAAGGTTTATATATAGTTATTCAGTAATAATAATACATAATTCTCTGTCAAAATAATCTGCTTGCTTTTAGCTCTAAGATGTGAGTAGAGCATGAAAAATTGGAAAGAATACAAAGAAAACAATGAAAGTAATTTTTGAAAGACTAGAAATCTAGATATAATTCTAAAGATTAAAGAAGCAGTACATTGCAGGCAAATATATCTATTTGGGCATAGAGGACAGAGAAATCTATATATTTCTATATATATCTAAGATTGAGAGATAGAGATAAAAAGGTAGAGATGAGGGAATAGATAGAAAGAATGCAAATACATGATTTGCTGTTATTTTGAAGTATATGTGAGGTTATTTTTCAGGGCACAATGGCATCTCTTCCACATTTAATAAGGAAAACAAATTATCCAAAAGTCATAGAATCTCTTTTCTGATAAAGCCCTTAAGGATTACTTTGATAGCACACTATTTAGTGTTATGTTTTCTGTGTGCTGAATTTGTCATTATTAAATTAGCAAACAGTGAAAGTCGTGTGAAAACACAGAGCGTCAAATTCCAATAAAAGCAAAACACTGAGATTGAAAGAATATGTATGTCCTCATTTCCTCAGAAGGCAAAGGAAGTATTTATATTCTTTCACAACCAAAAGAGGATTGCAAAGAACTCTCTTAATTATAAAGCAGCACAGAATCAGGTAATCTTGTATTTATTTAAATGGGATAATGACATGGTTTCCACTCCTGCAAAAAGGCATTGTAACTAAGCCAAAAACGAGTATTTAAACACAGAAAGTGAGATTAACTTCAATCATGTCTTCCCATGTCCAACTGACTATGTTGATAGTAAGATTTATGTGATCCTAACCTGGAGGTAAGGTGCATGCGTGCACATGCACACACACACACACACACACACACACACACACACACCCTCAGGTAAGTAAGTAGCTTTGTGGAGCTGAAGAGTGTCTTTCCATCCTCAGACCCATGGACCAGACACTAATGCTTGATTTGTGTTGCAGATACAAAATTTCTGCATGCACAGTCTGCTCTCCGGATTTATTATTAAAAAGAAAAGAATCACCTAGATTCCCCACCTAACTTTCTTCAGGTAAGACATAATGAAAAGACCTTGTCTGACCAAACTCTTAACTATCCTCATCCAGGGCTGACATCCACAACTTTAGATTAGTAGAAAACTGTGTCATAGGAAGTGGAAGTATTAGTCAAAGAGCACAGGGTTTCACCTAGACCAGATGAATAAGTCCTAGAGATCTACTGGACAGCACAGAACCTACAGTTAGCAATACTGTATTACATGCCTAAACTTTGCTAAGAGGGTAAATCTTATGTTAAGTGTTCTCGTCACTAATAATAATAATAATATATAAGAGAGGAGGAGAAAACTTTTGGAGGGGATGAATAGGTTCATGGCATAGACTGGTGATGCTTTCATAGGTGTACACTTACCTCCAAACTCATCAAGTTATATACATTCATCATGTACAACTTCTTATATGACAAAAAACTTTAATATGTAATAAACACTCACTCTAATAAGTTCTGACAATATTTCTTTCTGCATCTTCCCTCTTCCTCTCAGCTCTTATAAATTGCTATGAATTTTTCCTTACAAGTTATGCCTGCTACAGTTGAAATATAAGTTGATCTCCTAACTTGCCACTCTTCCTCCTTACACTTTCTTGCACCCTGCAACAGAAGGGTCTGTTGTGCTGGTCTTTGGAAATGCTTTCAAAGAGGCAAACCAACAACAAAGACATTTGCTGCCAAGGTGATAGAAGCTCTTCTACTCTATGCAACCCTATTGCACCCCAGAGCCTCCAGAACAAGCCAACACATGCAATTGCTACTTCTGCCAACTCTGGCTAGGAAAGGATGTCTCCACTGAAAGAACAAGTCAGGAGATGTTGTTGAATGTTTTGATAGGAGACATAGAGTTGTCGGGCAAAGAAAACCTGCTAAACTTTGCACAAAATCAAAGCTACTACTCAGGGGCCTATGAGAAAATTATAAAATGCCATTCCATCTATTAGTCAATCAAAATAACTGTATTATGTTTTAAGGATTAACAAAAGATAAATTTGAGGTTTTTTAATGTGATTTGTTTTTTAATTGTGTGTTTTAAGTTAACAGTTAAGAGTTCAAGCTTTGGAGACAACTAGTTGAGTTCAAACTCCAGCTTTACCACTTACTAGCTGTGTGTCCTTGGGCAAGTTACTTAACCTCTTTGCACCTCTCTGGACTATTATTATGGAAATAACAGTCCCTACCTATATCATGAGGTTTCTGTAAACAGGTGGCAAGCATGCACTTAGGGCACAGTTAAGTACTCACGAAGATTGCTTTTTTTTTATTGTTTTTATCATTATAATTTAAATCTTCAAAATGAACTCAACTCAAAGTTAAGAGTACTGACATACAACGTATTGAAACCATACAAACTCAAAACATCTATATTATCTGACCCAAAGTCTTGTCTTAGATGTTCAAACAGGCTGAAAAGCAACTTGTTGATCAAGTTAAGAATTGACTAGGCTAATTCTCTTCCTGTGACTCCAAACTGCCACTATAACATTTCTTTTTCACTAATCTTTTGCCTCATTCACCAGGGTTGTCCTGGCTAGGCCACTCCACACTGGAAACTCCTCTGAAACCACAAGCAAAGAGAGACAAATTCATTCAGATCAAATTATTATCTTATGTAGCCAAAATGATGAGGATAACCAGATGATTATAATTTTTCAGTTGAGCTTCCTTGGAAAAGGGCAGAGAGGAGAGCTTTCTTCCCTAAGAGTTCTATTTTTTTTTAAGTAGTCACCACACCCAGCATGGAGCCCAACACAGGGCTTGAACTCAGGACCCTGAGATCAAGACCTGAGCTGAGATCAACGGTTGGATGCTTAACCACCCAGGCGCCCCCTAAGAGATCTAATCACATCATTTCCACCAGTAGAACGGGGCAGCCAGGTGGCTTTGGAGGAAAAAGTTACTTGAAAATTAGCGTGAAAAGAATAATGCTCTTAACCCAACCTTCAGTAGTATCCATGTGCTGGGTGACGCTAATAGAATAGCAATTACTGCACACACAAAAGAGACCACACTTTACATTCAGTTTCTATGATATCTGGTGTCAAGTTGGTAGCCAGGTAAAAAAGAGATTTATTTGTAAAAACTAGTTACCCAACATAAAACGGAAGGAAGTGAAATTTGTCTTTTCCTTTGCATTTTTTTTACCTTATTTCTAGAACACGATATGCCTAATGTTTTGATAATCACTACTTCCTGCTTCCTTTAAAAAGCTGACCATAACTAGTTGATAGGTTCTTAAATTGTTTTGATAAGTTAATTCAAGATAAAGTATAAATCACAGGAGCACTTTACTATCCCTCCTTGGAGTATATGTCTTTAATACTTAAGATAATTCTTCACTTAAAAAACGAAGTGATATTCCATTATCATTAGGTCATAGGTCAGGAGGTGAGGTGTTTTAAGCACATACACTTTCCAGGGTCCCTCAAATCACATATTTGGTATCTGTCCATGTAGGGCCACAGAGCACACCTGGGACTCAGGTTTCACATTCTGATGAACTGACCTAATGAATCTAGTCTCTAAGAAATAAAAGTAAATAAAGTGTTCCATAGAAGTCCCACTATCTAATTATTCCTGAAAACCTAGAAGCCACAATCTTCCTCTGATTTTTTTGTGTTTCAGACAGCTTATCCATACTTCTCAGGTGAAAATCGAAGGTATAAAGAACAATAAACCATACTCTATAGACTTAAGATTCCAACTATTGAAAATTCCAACATGTAGGCTGATTCTCCCACAGTGCCAAACAATGGAAACTCACAATGGCACTTTTATGAACCATAAAGCAATTCTTTACATGAGCTTTCACATGGGTTTTACTTTGTTCACCTCTAAGTCTTCCCTGTAATACTGCTCTGCTTAATTTTTTGACTTGTCATCAAATGTCCTGATTACTTCAGATGAATGCTCTAATCCTAAAATTAAGAAAGAAGTATGATGATGATACACTCTCTTCCTCTTTCATACCCATAGAAGAATTAGTCACAAGAATCTTTGTTGACTGACTTACCTCCTCTATTGTAGCTGATTCTACATGAAATGGGTGTGACTTCCCCCAAAGTATGGCATCATTCAGATATTGTTTCAGTAAAAGTTAAGAGAGGTCCACCTAAAAAAAGAAAAAAATGTCATAGTAAATTAGCAGACAATTGCCTAGTCAAACAAGAGGTCTGCTCTCAAGACATATATTAATGTTCATAATGATCATTATGAATTTTAAAAAAATCTTTAACCACAATTGCCCTTAGAGAAGCTAGTAAGTCACTGTGATATTTAAAGCTAAATTATCAAGAGTAATTTTTTTTCCATTGCCTGCTTTTTTTTTTTAATATTTTACTTATTTATTTGACAGAGAGAGAGAGACAGCCAGCGAGAGAGGGAACACAAGCAGGGGGAGTGGGAGAGGAAGAAGCAGGCTCCCAGCGGAGGAGCCTAATTTGGGGCTCGATCCCAGAACGCTGGGATCACACCCTGAGCCAAAGGCAGACGCTTCACCACTGAGCCACCCAGGCACCCCTTCCATTGCCTTCTTTGTACCAATGTTTTGCTTAACTGGTTTGCTTAGCATTTGAACTTTTTCTGTCTAAAAAAATCTCTAAGTGGGAACTAGGGGGGCGGTGAAATTCAAATTTGGTCTACCGCCAAAACAAAAACAAAAACCAAAAAAAAGAAAAAATGTACAGCTCAAACAAAACAGTTCTAAAAACAAACATCTTCCTAAAATGCTTAGGCACTAGAGACATTTTGAATCTCTTTTCTTATACCTGAAAGACTGCTTCAACTCTCCAATTCCCTGGGTGTATAATAGATGGAACTGAGTTAATTATATTATTTTTTATCATATTGAGTTTTTCAATTGTTTTTGTTACAAAAGTAAAGTTACTACACATATATAATCTGCCATTCACAATATCTAATTTAGGACTCAGGAATAACAACATTATAACTTTTAGTCAGCACAGCTCATGTAAACGTGTTCCAAAATAGCGGTTCCCCATATTTTTTTCTCCATGACATGTGTGACAGACAACATTCACAAGCTCACATCCTCCTGCGGACGAGATCACCTTGAGGCTGCACTGGTCTTCCCAGCTGGAATCAACTCTCTCCAACCGAGATGGATGTCAAAATGCAAGTAAGTAACATCATTATTGAATAACTTTAAATGTGCTCTAATCATTTTAACAAGTAAGCCATTCACAAATTACAGAGCTTGATTATTAAGATTACTACATCGACTGGTATGGTACTGAAATAAAAAACCACCACCACCAAGAGGAATACTGAAAGGTAACTAAAATGAGTGATTTCATTTCCTTAGATCCTTGTTTTTTCTTTAAAATAAAAATTGTTCACTGTTTTGGGGATTCTGCTTCTCTCTACTAAGGTATTTATAATATCACTCCAGATTATTTTTAAAGATCTTTAACAACTAATGGTATACTTCCAAGTTTGCTCTCCAAAACTATTGAATCACTTCATTTCATCTTTTCCTTACACATAAGAACTTCCCTTGCCTACATGCAAATGAATGAAACAACTGCCAAGAAACCAATACTCTTTTCTGTCTTCTGAGGGGTTTTTTCTGTGTATTTCTATAGGCTCATTAGTCATATTGAGTCAGCATGATGGTTTCTGCCTGACACCCTCAGTAAACACTCCCATGCCTGCCTGTAAGCTCGGCAAGTCCAGCATTCCAGTCCAGAGATGCTGTTAACAGCCAAATACTCTCCTCCGATTATCCCCAGCCCCTGCTATTCCCCTTATCTTTCCAAGAATTCTCATAAACAAATCCTGGGGTAAAACCAAAGCCAGAAACTTATTCTGAATTTTTTTTTTTTTTTCAGAAACTGTAGTTGGGGGGGCACCTGGCTGGCTCAGTCAGTAAGCATGCTACTCTTGATCTTAAGGTTCTGGGTTCAAGCCCCACACTGGGTGTGGAGCCAACTTAAAAAAACAGAAAATGTAGTTGGGTAGATAAAATCAACATTCCCAAGTGTCACACTCCTGTTAATGAATGCTTGCTTTGTTCAGCTCCAGAAGGCAAGAGACTTTCCATATGGTTTATGGTTTTGCACTTTGTCCTCCCTGCAAGGAAGGGAGTCTTAATACAGCAATGTTCTCTACTGGCCTCTGAACTTCTTCACTTCACGCTGTTCAGCCAGCCTTAGCAAGGCCCATCCTTGATAAAATGGTGAGGGAGAGTGATTTTTGTCCACCTTAGTTTGGAGACATTCACTGACATCCTTCCAGGAATATAACTGTCTTTTGTTCTTTCCCCTTTGCTCTCACTTTAAAGGCGCACCCACACACGCATGCGCACACCCACATACGCATGCGCACACCCACACCCTCGCCTCCAAAATAACTCGAAAATATTTTCAATTATTCATTCATTCCCGCATTCAACTAATATTTACTGAAGACCTACAAAGGCTCAGGCAAAGTTCTATGTGCTGTACACACAGCAGTTCACGGAGAAAACCCCCGGCCCTCATGAAGTTTACATGCTAGTAAATGGCAACAGATAACACATAAATGCTTAGTCTTTTAGATTGTGATGTGCCAGGAAGAAAAATGAAGCAGGGAAGGGGCGTTCTGGGGTGGGAGTAATTTGATTTGTAAATGAGTGTTCAGAGAAGGCCTCACCAATAGGGCAATATTTGAGGGGCACAAAAAGTGAAGGGTGAGGGAGTAAACATTGTACATGTCTAGAACAGAACCTTCCAGGGAAAAGGAACAGAGAGTGCAAAGGCTCGGAGGTGGAGCATGCCTGGCCAAACTGTGGTATCTGCTATGGTGTAAATGACTGATAAGAGATTAACATGCCACTCTCCCAGTATGATGCACGTAATGGCTAAGGGAACCTTCAGCTAAAGGATTCCAGACGTTAGTCATTGGGAGGGAGGGGCATCTGATGGGACACCAGAGGCTTGTTGAGGCTTCCTAGACACTGGGGCTTTGTGCACACTGCCACCCAGCATTATTATAGTCCTATCACATTTTAAAACTAGTGTGATTCATTTCAAAAAAAAAAAAAATCTCTTAAGGTGTCATCAGTACTCTACTTAGACCCAAGAGTAGACAAGTTTGGTTTTCTGGCTGAGCCAAACAGTATTTTGGGATTGTAACATCCCCCACTAATTCTCCTCTGCCTTGTGAACAACGTAAAGGATCTCCTTCAGCCATTTGGTTCAGGGATTTTGCATCCAGCCAATCCCCTTATATTGACTTGCAAGGAGGAGCCTGTAGGGAACAGCTCAGTTAGACACTGTGACTCACTGCATGGGGCGCTCTCGCTCTTTCAGGGTGTTGGTGTCCACAGCTGTGCTCTCAGGGCTGACTGTTGCTGCCCCAAGTGTGGTGACTGTTCATTACGGACGTGCTCGCTTCTCTGTGCGAGACCACAGGCTTGCAGTCTGCTAGGCTTTGATTATTAGTCTGTAAGTTCTAGTTCAGAAAGGCAATAAAGCCATCTTCCACCCAAATTGGCCAGCTCTCGTCTCTCACTGCACAAGGCGGAGGTGGCTCTTGATCCGTCTAACTGGAAAGTCCATGAGAATCTCAACATCCTGACTCTAGTGGCTGTGATGTCGCTCCTGCCTTGGCTTCTGTGGAAAAGGACCAGGGCTCCTTCCCCAGGATTAAGGGGAAGGGGGATCCTCTCCCATTTCTCCATATCCAACGTAGTACACTGGCTTCTCAACTGGCCCCTAAACTCCTCCAGCTTCATTCTGTGAATCTCCTCATGCCACACTGAGTTTCACGTGTATACTGACACACCTCTTAACCATCAGCCAGGCCACTCTACAACCCTAAGTCACATCACCATCCGCCATCCTTCTCCTGTGCTTGAGCTGCAGTGTGGTTGGGGAAAACACACATACATAGACCAACACATGTGTATGTACATGCATGCATGCATGTATGCATATGAAACACATACGCGCACACACACACACAATCCCAACCAACATTTTCTGACCAGATCCACCATTAATTCATCCACAGTGCATATTTCAAACACCTTCCCTTAATTATACTGCTTTTTACTTATAATCAGTTCCTTCTAGTATGTGGACTTAGTTCAATAAATCTTTATTGATTATCAAATATTTGCTAGATACTAGGGGCTGGGCCCACTATGAATATGATATGGCCTCTGCTTTCTAAGTACTAACAGTCTGGAGAAAGAGAAATGGGTGGGGTAGCAGACATGGATGAAATCACCATGAGCCACAAATGTGATTGCTGCTACAAAGGTTGTATGAATCATTTCAAACAGAACCACAGAGAATGAAGGGAAAGGTAACTAATTGGAGATGGAGAGTATGGAAAAAGTTGAATTGAGAATGACTCTCATGTTCTTGGCTTGGGTGGCCAACTTGACAAGGCATGTGAGAAGCATATGAGGAAGTTGTAAGCTTGAATTGGAGAAGAGTAGAGGGATTGCAGAGATCTTTTTTTTCAGTTTGTGAGTTTGACATCCCTACAAAATTATGTCGGTACTTTGAGGTCCCCATGAAATATCCAAATGGTAATATTCCCATGTTTGAAGCTCAGGAGAGAAAACTTGCACAAAGAGAGTCCCTATAGAATCATCTCAGTACCAAATGAGAAGAAAAGAAGGAAAGAACTAAAAAAAAACATTAGCATTTAACAGGGGGGAGGACCGTAAGAAACAGATGGAGAAAGAAAGAAAATTAGATGATTATTTCCGCCCCCTAAATCTACCTGCAATTGTGTTTTCCTTCTCATTTCAAGCTACTTGCTGGACTTTTGTAATTGGATATTGCTCTAATACCTCAACACAATTTTTACTGAAAAAAAAAGAAGCTTTTACTTCTGACTCCCCTGTTGGTGTTAACATGTGATGAAAAGAATGCTTTCTTCACACAAATCTGAAGCCCCTGACTCTCCACCAACAGTGTCTATGTTTTGAGTTACTCTGTCCTGGCACGTTCAGTGTCTCCTTCACAATTACTCATCCTTTAAGAATCAGCTCACCACACCACCCCCCCAGTCCCTACCAAAAGCCTTCTCTAATATCATTGTCCTCAGTGTGCATTAGCTACTGTCTTCCCTAGGTTTGCATTATACCCTGCGTATAGTTCTATGACTGCATTTATAATAGTTTTTAAGTTCTGTAGTTATATTATTTCATAAGTACCTATTTTTATTTCTTGGGATGAAGAAATACTTATTTACCTTTGCATTCCCAATAAAATGCAAATGAAATGTTTGGTGAACAGGGACAAACTAAATGTTGAATAAATGAAGGAATAAATGAGTGGAGTTACACCAGAAAAGAGATTCCTTCTTTTTCTGCTCTTTTCACATTATGTAGAGGTATTTCATATTTTTTCTTGTATCTACATACCCATTATCTATAGATGTTCTAGAAGTAAGCCTCCTGACCATAATCATTTTTTATGTTGTAATGGTCATACATTATGACTTAAAAATCAGAAATCGCCCAATTTAGCTCTCATCTCTTTGACATTAATTTTAATACACTCATTGGGATTTTCAGTGGATTTAAAGGGTCAGCCTTCTATCAAACTATTTGCCAAGAACTGTTGATGCATAAAGTGTTCCTTGATGCTGGAATGTGTCAGGAGTAAAAAGCCAGTGATAGTAAAGGACACATTAATTTTTGTTTTTACACAATTTTTATGTTTTAGGTAATATTAAGAGATGAGATAATAAGCCAATCACTTGAAACTTATTCTTGTCTGTGTGTACGTGTGAAGCAAAGTATTGTGGGAAACATAACTCAAGTAGGTATTTTGAATATATCTAGACATTAAAGCTAATTATTTACACAAAGTATAATTCAAAATGGTACATTACCAGTACATGTTTTTTGGTTTTGTTTTTTTTTATAGGTACATGTTTTAAGAAAAGTGCATTTACCATAATGTTCAACTAATTTAGGGGGAAAACCCTGTAAGTTAAATCTTTCACATCTTGTTAACACTCAATTTATTTTAAGGCAATCAAGTGCTTCATTGGTAATGACATTTGTTCCTGTGTACAGATTTATGAAATAGACTACTCTCATGCCAGGAGAAAGAAGTCAGGAGCTAGAGAACTAGCTGTTTCACCTGACTCTTCAACAAGTACCTTCAACACACTGAGTCATAAGTTTCACAGTTTTTAAAGGGGAACGATTTCAAGAATGACATACTATGGCACTGGATAATGCATGTATTGATACCTTCTCTCAAAGCCTTTGAATAAATGTCTTATAAAAGAATATGACACTGAAACTGACTTTGTCAGCCTCTGGGGAAGATGAACAATTCAATAGAAATAAAATTTGGCTTAGCTTTTTCTCATTCTGGAAGCTACAATTACGTTTTTTACTAAACAGAAACCAAACTCTTGATAACGAGGCATAAATAGTTGCCTATAGGACTCAGGTGCAAGAGAACTAATTTTAGGTAAGATTTATATAGTCTCCAGGTTTGATTTGTGAAAGTGTTTTGGTAAAGCCTGTCTTGTTTATTTAGAAGTTTTCCCACAGCCATAGGGAATGAGAATTATCACCAAGGTGCTACCACCCACATCTAGCTCAAGAGAAAGGAATGGAAACTAGAAGACATACTTCTTTCCTGATTGAATTATGCATCCAGTGCCGGTACTCAGCACTGTTCTAGGCACTGGAAACAGCAGAAAATGAAACACTCTTCCTAGATACTTAGTCCTCTGCTTACTTAATCACTAACACTTAAATAATACTATGAGAGAAGTCACTCAGCAGTTAAGCCCTAACCAAATAGAGGAGAATGTGGTTCTCTCCGCTCAAAGAGGGAGTGGTCTTTGGCAGCTAGGGAAGAAAGGGACAAAGAGGACATGCCAACTGCACTCATCTGAAAAACTGGCAAGATCAGAGCTGGGGAGAGAAGGGTAGGATAAACTGGGAGAGGAACAAGAGGGCACTTTTGACCACAGAAAGAACTCTGCTACTGTGTTCAAACTGAATGCCAAACCTCTTTCTAGCAGCATACCAACCCTTTATACTTCCATGGGTTCTTTCACTACTCCAATATCAATAGTTAACCCTTCTTAGTTTCCCAACCTGATGTTGATTCCAGTGCTTTGTTTTTCAAGAAAAGTTCAACTTAACATTTACACTTGCAATAATAATTATACTACTAACAACTACATTTATTGAACCTGATGTACTAAACACCACAGAAAGCTTCACATGGATTTTCTGGTTTAATCTTCACAACAGCCTTATGTGTTGGGTGCTATTAATCCCATTGAACAGACTGGGAACTAAGGCACAGAGAGATTGCCCAGGTCACACCACTAGTAACTACTGGAGCAAGGATTCTAACCTCTATTCTTTGTGTAAGAGATTTTGGAAATCATATCGAAGAGTCTATCTTCCCCTTAACACCGCTAGAATATTCTTCTAGCTGTGTCTAGTTAACAAGAAGTCAAAGAACTGTCTGCTTAGATCATCTGTGATTTTTGTTTCTCCCTTAACCAGATAAACTGCAAACCTGTTGGAAGTAATGAAGGGGCACTGGGGAGAAGCAAGAAGCCTCACAGAGCCAGCCACCTAAATCCTGCTCCAGAACCCGAGCTCGCTGAAAGCAGGCCCCAGGCACCCCTGGCTGCAGTGAGGACGAAGGAGCCCGCGCCACAGTCTCCTCTGCGCCACCTGAGCTCCGGGCCCGCGCACAAGCACAAGGCGGGGGACCCCTGAGCGGCCTCGGGTGGCCGGGGACCCTCGCTGGACACAGCAGATCTCGAGGCGGGGAGCAGGCTTTGCCTTTGGGCCGGGGCCGGGCGACCCGCCGCAGCTCAGGCAGAGTGCCGCCCGGTGACCCGGAGCCTCCCTAGTCCCGGCCACTCTCCTGAGAGGAGGGGACGGGAAAGGAGAGGACGGCGGGGCGGGGCCTGCCACCCAAAGTCCCCAGCCCAGGGACGTCATGGTCCCAGGTGCGTGTGCGACGGGGGGCGGGAGTCCACCGCGCGCCTCCCTCCGCCGAGGAATTCCCACCTCAGCGCCAGCAGCTCGGGCTGGCTCCCTGTTCCGTTTTTCTCGCGGCGGCCGCACCTGGCACTGCGCCCCTGGGCAGGGCGGCACCCACCCCAAATTGTATCTTCTGCAAGTCTCCCCCAAAGAAAAAGTCTTTGTCCTTTTAGACATTCCCTGAAAATGAAATGAAAATATGGCAGTAAGCCCCACTGTCTGGAGGACATATGTTATTATTATTATAGCTATCATATAAGAGCCAGGATTCAGGTGCTAAAACCCGAAAATGGAGTGATTACGGTACCAGCAAAGCTCAGATAATATTTTTCCTGTGTCTCTCCTGTTTTGCTAGCTGACTGTTACTGGCAAAAGCCAGGTATCACTGGGGGCTTAATACAATTTAGGGTTACTGTTCTGACTACCTTTCTTTGTGGCCCAAATACACGATACTATAAAAATACACACACACACACACACACACACACACACATATGTATTTCCCCCTAAAAATCCCTGCCCAGAAACCTTACTTTTCTGCCTTCAAAATGTTTTTAATTGAGATCCCCAATTTAATTCTGGAAATCCCAATTTAATCCTGGCTCCCCTTTAATTCTATGGAGGATCAAGCACATTTCTATACTCTCTGTTATGGGGGACGGAGGGGGATGCTGTGTTTTCAGTGGTCAAGACAAATCCTAACCCTTTGGGTAGGGGGCTCTTGACCAGGACCACACACTGGGAATCACTAGGCAGCTTTAAAAACAAACAAACAAACAAACACCAGTACTACGGATCCTAACCCAGAGATTTCAATTTGCTTGGTCCCTGGGTTCGGCCTGACTGATGGGATGGCTTTTTAAGTGTCCCAGGTGGTTCGAACATGCAGCCTCAGCTAAGAACCGTGGCTGCAAACTGGTTTTAAAGTTCGAAGCTCTCCCCTTCCACGGCTTAAAGTATAGGAGATAAATGGTGTCTGTGCCACATGGATACCAACTCCACCAACTGTACCGACGGTGAGACCTCGACAAATTGCTTGACCTCTACTAGGTTGCCGTTGATAAAATACGGGGAAAGGAGCACTGAACTCCTAGGGCTGTGGCGAGGACTGACTGCCTGGCAGAAAATAAGTCATAAAGGCTGGCTCTTAGAGTCACTGCTAATGTTATTACTGGTTTTTAAAATCTTTGGTAGCAGATAATAGAAACAAGTTTTATTTTAAAAGGTGGGGATATTTGCTAACTCATGACACCCAACCTAGGAAAGCCCAGGGCTGGCTGTGGCCTCAGGACAACTGGGTCCAAGGACTCAACACTGTGGATTCTTTCCCGCTCTCTCTCTTTTTCTGCTTCTCCTCCTCACGGCAGCCTCAGGCCCCAGAATGACTGGCCTGTATTCTAAGAACAGAAAGGAAAAAGTTAACGTTTATCACTGGTTTCATTTAGGAAGAATCCTGCGGAACGACTGTCCAAATGTGCATCGTGAGCTCGTGACCGGCTAGACGACCATTATTACCAGAAGGACTTTGGGGTGTGAGGTGCTGAGCAGACTAAAACAGTAGCCCCTACAGTGATGAAAAGTCAGTTCTGATACTAATGATTGTATCTATCCATTCAACAAATATTTATTAAGTATCTATTATGGGCCAGACATGGTTCTAGATGCTACTTTGTACAATGGGAAATGGACATCACGTTTTAAAAAAATACCAAGATAGAGTTTACATATGGTAAATTCAGCCTTTTGGTTGAGATAAAATTCATATACAGTAAAATTCAACCTTTTTAAGATATGTCGTATTTTATGTCTTTTGGTGCTACTGAAGATGGTATTTTTTTCTTTTCTTTCTTTTTTTTTTTTAAGATTTTCTTTATGTATTTGAGACAGAGCATGCACAAGAGCAAGGGGGGAAGGGGCAGAGGGAGAAACAGGCTCCCTGGTGAGTAGGGAACTCAATGCGGGGCTCGATCCCAGGACCCTGAGATCATGACCTGAGCCAAAGGCAGACGTTTAACTGACTGAGCCACCCAGGCGCCCCTGATATTAAGTTTTGAAATCAGGAAGTATTGGCCATTAAGATATAGAACATTTCAAACCTTCCCCCAAATCATCTCTTGCATCTTTGTAGTCAGTCCCTCCCTCTAGCCCCTGCTTCTGGCAACCGCCGATCTGTTTTCTGTCTGTATAGTTTTGCCTTTTCCAGAATATCACTTAAATTGAATTGTACAGCACATGGCATTCTTTCACTTAGCATTTGAGATTTGGAAAGTCGTTGCATGTATAAATAGTTCTTTCATTTCATTGCTGAGACTTAGGCCATTGTGTATAGCAAAGCACTGTGTGCTCACCCATTCATCAGCCAAAGCATATTTAGATTGTTTCCAAGTTTGGTTGACAATGAAAAAGTTGCCAGAATATTTGTAGACAGGGTTTTGTGTAAACATCCATTTGTACTTCATTTGGTAAATGCCTAGGAGCAGGGTCGCTGAATCATATGATACGTGTCTACTGAACTTTGTAAGAAACTTCCAAAATGCTTTCCAAAGTGGTTGTGCCATTTTGCATTACCACTTGGAATGTCGCAGTGTTCCGGTTGCTTCACAGACTTGCCAACAGAACGTATTGTCAGGTTGTTT
>NW_023234215.1:514555-517470 GCF_002007445.2 Ailuropoda melanoleuca | reverse complement strand
AGGTGGCTACCGCTTCCCGGCGCCCTGACACGGCGGCTCCCTCCCCCTTCTGTTTAGCTTCCGATATCTGTGCGCGGTTTCACGGCTCCCCGCTTCGTACCTCGATACTCAGCGCTGGAGATGTTCATTTGTAGAGATCCAGATGTATCTTCCTGCGTCTCAGGCTGATTCCGTGGATATTCCTGCTGGTCTGGTACCTATCCAGCTCAACTCAGGGGACCGGCTGAAAAAGGGGTCCCCTACTCCTCCGCCATCTTAACCTCCTCCAGTTATTCTCAGTTCTACCTCAATCTCAGCGCCAGCAGCTCGGGCTGGCTCCCTGTTCCGTTTTTCTCGCGGCGGCCGCACCTGGCACTGCGCCCCTGGGCAGGGCGGCACCCACCCCAAATTGTATCTTCTGCAAGTCTCCCCCAAAGAAAAAGTCTTTGTCCTTTTAGACATTCCCTGAAAATGAAATGAAAATATGGCAGTAAGCCCCACTGTCTGGAGGACATATGTTATTATTATTATAGCTATCATATAAGAGCCAGGATTCAGGTGCTAAAACCCGAAAATGGAGTGATTACGGTACCAGCAAAGCTCAGATAATATTTTTCCTGTGTCTCTCCTGTTTTGCTAGCTGACTGTTACTGGCAAAAGCCAGGTATCACTGGGGGCTTAATACAATTTAGGGTTACTGTTCTGACTACCTTTCTTTGTGGCCCAAATACACGATACTATAAAAATACACACACACACACACACACACACACACACACACACACACACACACATATGTATTTCCCCCTAAAAATCCCTGCCCAGAAACCTTACTTTTCTGCCTTCAAAATGTTTTTAATTGAGATCCCCAATTTAATTCTGGAAATCCCAATTTAATCCTGGATCCCCTTTAATTCTATGGAGGATCAAGCACATTTCTATACTCTCTGTTATGGGGGACGGAGGGGGATGCTGTGTTTTCAGTGGTCAAGACAAATCCTAACCCTTTGGGTAGGGGGCTCTTGACCAGGACCACACACTGGGAATCACTAGGCAGCTTTAAAAACAAACAAACAAACAAACACCAGTACTACGGATCCTAACCCAGAGATTTCAATTTGCTTGGTCCCTGGGTTCGGCCTGACTGATGGGATGGCTTTTTAAGTGTCCCAGGTGGTTCGAACATGCAGCCTCAGCTAAGAACCGTGGCTGCAAACTGGTTTTAAAGTTCGAAGCTCTCCCCTTCCACGGCTTAAAGTATAGGAGATAAATGGTGTCTGTGCCACATGGATACCAACTCCACCAACTGTACCGACGGTGAGACCTCGACAAATTGCTTGACCTCTACTAGGTTGCCGTTGATAAAATACGGGGAAAGGAGCACTGAACTCCTAGGGCTGTGGCGAGGACTGACTGCCTGGCAGAAAATAAGTCATAAAGGCTGGCTCTTAGAGTCACTGCTAATGTTATTACTGGTTTTTAAAATCTTTGGTAGCAGATAATAGAAACAAGTTTTATTTTAAAAGGTGGGGATATTTGCTAACTCATGACACCCAACCTAGGAAAGCCCAGGGCTGGCTGTGGCCTCAGGACAACTGGGTCCAAGGACTCAACACTGTGGATTCTTTCCCGCTCTCTCTCTTTTTCTGCTTCTCCTCCTCACGGCAGCCTCAGGCCCCAGAATGACTGGCCTGTATTCTAAGAACAGAAAGGAAAAAGTTAACGTTTACCACTGGTTTCATTTAGGAAGAATCCTGCGGAACGGCTGTCCAAATGTGCATCGTGAGCTCGTGACCGGCTAGACGACCATTATTACCAGAAGGACTTTGGGGTGTGAGGTGCTGAGCAGACTAAAACAGTAGCCCCTACAGTGATGAAAAGTCAGTTCTGATACTAATGATTGTATCTATCCATTCAACAAATATTTATTAAGTATCTATTATGGGCCAGACATGGTTCTAGATGCTACTTTGTACAATGGGAAATGGACATCACGTTTTAAAAAAATACCAAGATAGAGTTTACATATGGTAAATTCAGCCTTTTGGTTGAGATAAAATTCATATACAGTAAAATTCAACCTTTTTAAGATATGTCGTATTTTATGTCTTTTGGTGCTACTGAAGATGGTATTTTTTTCTTTTCTTTCTTTTTTTTTTTAAGATTTTCTTTATGTATTTGAGACAGAGCGTGCACAAGAGCAAGGGGGGAAGGGGCAGAGGGAGAAACAGGCTCCCTGGTGAGTAGGGAACTCAATGCGGGGCTCGATCCCAGGACCCTGAGATCATGACCTGAGCCAAAGGCAGACGTTTAACTGACTGAGCCACCCAGGCGCCCCTGATATTAAGTTTTGAAATCAGGAAGTATTGGCCATTAAGATATAGAACATTTCAAACCTTCCCCCAAATCATCTCTTGCATCTTTGTAGTCAGTCCCTCCCTCTAGCCCCTGCTTCTGGCAACCGCCGATCTGTTTTCTGTCTGTATAGTTTTGCCTTTTCCAGAATATCACTTAAATTGAATTGTACAGCACATGGCATTCTTTCACTTAGCATTTGAGATTTGGAAAGTCGTTGCATGTATAAATAGTTCTTTCATTTCATTGCTGAGACTTAGGCCATTGTGTATAGCAAAGCACTGTGTGCTCACCCATTCATCAGCCAAAGCATATTTAGATTGTTTCCAAGTTTGGTTGACAATGAAAAAGTTGCCAGAATATTTGTAGACAGGGTTTTGTGTAAACATCCATTTGTACTTCATTTGGTAAATGCCTAGGAGCAGGGTCGCTGAATCATATGATACGTGTCTACTGAACTTTGTAAGAAACTTCCAAAATGCTTTCCAAAGTGGTTGTGCCATTTTGCATTACCACTTGGAATGTCGCAGTGTTCCGGTTGCTTCACAGACTTGCCAACAGAACGTATTGTCAGGTTGTTT
>NW_023234215.1:503850-514185 GCF_002007445.2 Ailuropoda melanoleuca | reverse complement strand
GCTTCGTACCTCGATACTCAGCGCTGGAGATGTTCATTTGTAGAGATCCAGATGTATCTTCCTGCGTCTCAGGCTGATTCCGTGGATATTCCTGCTGGTCTGGTACCTATCCAGCTCAACTCAGGGGACCGGCTGAAAAAGGGGTCCCCTACTCCTCCGCCATCTTAACCTCCTCCAGTTATTCTCAGTTCTACCTCAATCTCAGCGCCAGCAGCTCGGGCTGGCTCCCTGTTCCGTTTTTCTCGCGGCGGCCGCACCTGGCACTGCGCCCCTGGGCAGGGCGGCACCCACCCCAAATTGTATCTTCTGCAAGTCTCCCCCAAAGAAAAAGTCTTTGTCCTTTTAGACATTCCCTGAAAATGAAATGAAAATATGGCAGTAAGCCCCACTGTCTGGAGGACATATGTTATTATTATTATAGCTATCATATAAGAGCCAGGATTCAGGTGCTAAAACCCGAAAATGGAGTGATTACGGTACCAGCAAAGCTCAGATAATATTTTTCCTGTGTCTCTCCTGTTTTGCTAGCTGACTGTTACTGGCAAAAGCCAGGTATCACTGGGGGCTTAATACAATTTAGGGTTACTGTTCTGACTACCTTTCTTTGTGGCCCAAATACACGATACTATAAAAATACACACACACACACACACACACACACACACACACACACACACACACATATGTATTTCCCCCTAAAAATCCCTGCCCAGAAACCTTACTTTTCTGCCTTCAAAATGTTTTTAATTGAGATCCCCAATTTAATTCTGGAAATCCCAATTTAATCCTGGCTCCCCTTTAATTCTATGGAGGATCAAGCACATTTCTATACTCTCTGTTATGGGGGACGGAGGGGGATGCTGTGTTTTCAGTGGTCAAGACAAATCCTAACCCTTTGGGTAGGGGGCTCTTGACCAGGACCACACACTGGGAATCACTAGGCAGCTTTAAAAACAAACAAACAAACAAACACCAGTACTACGGATCCTAACCCAGAGATTTCAATTTGCTTGGTCCCTGGGTTCGGCCTGACTGATGGGATGGCTTTTTAAGTGTCCCAGGTGGTTCGAACATGCAGCCTCAGCTAAGAACCGTGGCTGCAAACTGGTTTTAAAGTTCGAAGCTCTCCCCTTCCACGGCTTAAAGTATAGGAGATAAATGGTGTCTGTGCCACATGGATACCAACTCCACCAACTGTACCGACGGTGAGACCTCGACAAATTGCTTGACCTCTACTAGGTTGCCGTTGATAAAATACGGGGAAAGGAGCACTGAACTCCTAGGGCTGTGGCGAGGACTGACTGCCTGGCAGAAAATAAGTCATAAAGGCTGGCTCTTAGAGTCACTGCTAATGTTATTACTGGTTTTTAAAATCTTTGGTAGCAGATAATAGAAACAAGTTTTATTTTAAAAGGTGGGGATATTTGCTAACTCATGACACCCAACCTAGGAAAGCCCAGGGCTGGCTGTGGCCTCAGGACAACTGGGTCCAAGGACTCAACACTGTGGATTCTTTCCCGCTCTCTCTCTTTTTCTGCTTCTCCTCCTCACGGCAGCCTCAGGCCCCAGAATGACTGGCCTGTATTCTAAGAACAGAAAGGAAAAAGTTAACGTTTACCACTGGTTTCATTTAGGAAGAATCCTGCGGAACGGCTGTCCAAATGTGCATCGTGAGCTCGTGACCGGCTAGACGACCATTATTACCAGAAGGACTTTGGGGTGTGAGGTGCTGAGCAGACTAAAACAGTAGCCCCTACAGTGATGAAAAGTCAGTTCTGATACTAATGATTGTATCTATCCATTCAACAAATATTTATTAAGTATCTATTATGGGCCAGACATGGTTCTAGATGCTACTTTGTACAATGGGAAATGGACATCACGTTTTAAAAAAATACCAAGATAGAGTTTACATATGGTAAATTCAGCCTTTTGGTTGAGATAAAATTCATATACAGTAAAATTCAACCTTTTTAAGATATGTCGTATTTTATGTCTTTTGGTGCTACTGAAGATGGTATTTTTTTCTTTTCTTTCTTTTTTTTTTTAAGATTTTCTTTATGTATTTGAGACAGAGCGTGCACAAGAGCAAGGGGGGAAGGGGCAGAGGGAGAAACAGGCTCCCTGGTGAGTAGGGAACTCAATGCGGGGCTCGATCCCAGGACCCTGAGATCATGACCTGAGCCAAAGGCAGACGTTTAACTGACTGAGCCACCCAGGCGCCCCTGATATTAAGTTTTGAAATCAGGAAGTATTGGCCATTAAGATATAGAACATTTCAAACCTTCCCCCAAATCATCTCTTGCATCTTTGTAGTCAGTCCCTCCCTCTAGCCCCTGCTTCTGGCAACCGCCGATCTGTTTTCTGTCTGTATAGTTTTGCCTTTTCCAGAATATCACTTAAATTGAATTGTACAGCACATGGCATTCTTTCACTTAGCATTTGAGATTTGGAAAGTCGTTGCATGTATAAATAGTTCTTTCATTTCATTGCTGAGACTTAGGCCATTGTGTATAGCAAAGCACTGTGTGCTCACCCATTCATCAGCCAAAGCATATTTAGATTGTTTCCAAGTTTGGTTGACAATGAAAAAGTTGCCAGAATATTTGTGGACAGGGTTTTGTGTAAACATCCATTTGTACTTCATTTGGTAAATGCCTAGGAGCAGGGTCGCTGAATCATATGATACGTGTCTACTGAACTTTGTAAGAAACTTCCAAAATGCTTTCCAAAGTGGTTGTGCCATTTTGCATTACCACTTGGAATGTCGCAGTGTTCCGGTTGCTTCACAGACTTGCCAACAGAACGTATTGTCAGGTTGTTTATTTTTTAAGATTTTTTTTATTTATTCGTTTTTATTTATTCACTCTTTTAGAGAGAGTGAGTGAGTGCACAAGCAGAGGGGAGGCTCAGAGGCAGAGGAAGAAGCAGAGTCTGCACTGAGCGGGGAGCCCGAGGACACAGGGCTGGATCCCAGGACCCTGGGATCAGGACCTGAGCTGAAGGCAGACGCTTAACTGACTCAGCCACCCAGGTGCCCTTTTCTATATACATTTTAGAACCAGGTTGTAGATTTCTACAAAAAAAAAATCCTACTGGGAGTTTGATTGGAATCGCATTGAATTAGCAACTTAACAACACTAAGTCTTTCAGTCGTGAACACGGTATATGTTTCCATTTACTCAGGTTATCTTTGATTTCTTTCATCAGCGTTTATAATTTTCAGCTTACAGATCTTGCACATATTTTTTTCCCTAAGTGTTTCATGTCTTCTGGTGCTATCATAAATGCTCATAAGTTTTGAAATTGGGAGGTTAAAGTCTTCCATTTTTGCTCTTTTTTCCAAAGTTGTTTTGGCTGGGTTTTTTGCTTTTCAATATACATTTTAGTATCAGTTTTCTGGGGGGGAAAAAGTCTCCTGGGATTTGATAAGGATGGGGTTGAATCTACACGCCAATTTGGAGAAAATTACCACCATAATATTGGGTCTTCCAGTCCATGAACATGGGATTTCTATCCATTTATTTAGATACTTTTACATTTTGTCAGCAACGTATTATAGTTCTCAGTGTACAAGTATCATACTTCTTTTCTTAAATTTATTCTTAGGTCTTTTATTCTTTCTGATGATATTGTGAATAGAATTGTCTTAATTTCACTTTCAGATTGTTCTTTGCTGGAGTATAGAATACGATTGATTTTTGTATATTAATCTTCTACTTCTTTTTTTTTTTTTTTTAATATTTTATTTATTTACTTGACAGAGATAGAGACAGCCAGCGAGAGAGGGAACACAAGCAGGGGGAGTGGGAGAGGAAGAAGCAGGCTCACAGCACAGGAGCCTGACGTGGGGCTCGATCCCACAACGTCGGGATCACGCCCTGAGCTGAAGGCAGACACTTAACTGCTGTGCCACCCAGGCGCCCCCGTAACATTCATTTATTATCACCTTAATATCTGCAGTATCTGTCACCTCTTTAATTCCTGATACCAATAAGTTATGTCTTATCTCTCTCATTTTTTGATTTGATCAGTCTGGCTAAGGGTTTATTAGATTTATTGATCTTTTTAAAGAACCAAGTTTGGGTTTTATTGATTTTTCCCTCTTGCATTTCTGTTTTCAATGTTATTGATCTGCTTTTCTCTTTAGTATTTCCTTCCTTCTGATTGCCTTGAATCTAATTTTTTTCTTTTTTCTAGTTTCTTAAAGTGCAAACTTAGACCATGATTTGAGACTTTTCTTATTTTCTGACATAAGCACTTAATGCTGTAGGTTTCCCTCTAACTACTATTTTATCTATGTCCCACAAATTTTGGTACATCAACTTTTATTTTTATTAAATTCAAAGTAACTCCTAATTTTTAAGTATACCTTCCTTTTTGAGTCATAGCTTATTTAGAATGGTGTTTAATTTCCAAGTATTTGGAAACTTTTCAGATGTCTTTATGTTATAGATTTCTAGTTTAATTCTACCATACTCACAGAACATACTTTGTAAAATTTCAATTTGATAAAGTTTGTTTTATAGTCTGGAATATCTTGCTGAATGGCCCCTGTGAACATGAAAAGAATGTATTCTGTTGTTGTTGAATGGAATGTTCTGTGTCAATTAGATTAACTCGGTTGATAGTTTTGTATATTCTTACTGATTATCTGTGTGTTCTATCACTTACTGAGAAATCATGGTTTCCAAATATACTTGTGGATTTGTCTGTTTCTCTTTTCAGTTCCATCAGGTTTCCATCCACACACCTCATGTGTTTTGAAGCTGTTCTGTTAAGTACACACACATAATCAATATATAGTTTTGAATAGTTCTGGTGTAGTATATATATATTTTTTCATTCTTTTATCTTTAACCTATTGACAACTTTATATGTTCCTTGTAGGCAGCATATATCTGGGCCTTCCTTTTTAAAATCCAGGCTGTGAATCTGTGTCTCTTTGTGTGTTTATTTAGACTGTTTACATTTAATGTCATTACCAATGTGGCTGAATTACAATACAGCCTCTGACTGGTTGAGAGTTATTCTTGGTGTTGTGCTTTCTTTTCATTACACTGAAATCTGTAAATTCTCAAAGTGGCCTCTGCTGAGCTGTGGTGAGCAAAGGGGAAGGGCTTTTTCTGTTTCCAGAGAGAAAGTGCTAGTGGGGTTTCCAGTAGAGGCCAGCTATACCCAGCTCATTACACTTTCATCTGAGTCTCAAGCAGCAGGAAGAGCAATATGGCAGAATGAGAAGGGGACCATTTAGTCAACAAGACCCCTGACGAGTATTATCTCATTAATGTAGTGAATACAATAATCACACCTCCAGTGTACAGATGAGAAAATTGAAGCTCAGAGAGACCTATAAGTGACCTGACCAAGCTTATGCAGTGGTAGAGGGAAGATCTGAGCCCAGGTTTGTCTAAATCCAGAGTGTAAAGTCTTAATCACCATGTGAAAAGGTTATAAATAAAAAATATGAAGGCATTCACTATTGGATCTCAATCCAAATCATTATCAACATATAGATTGAAGAATGTAATGGATTTTCAGTTTGGTGAGAGTCTGTCCCTTCAAGGTAAGACAATAAGATTTTGATATTATTTTGTATGCCTTCATTAGAAATCCAGTCATTTACAGGAGACAGACACAATAGAGTTGAAGACTATCAGCTTGTACCGATACTGAATTGTACTGACACGGAATTGGCCAAGGGACGCACCTGCTAATTTGCCCATTTCTTGGGTTTGTAGAGAAACAGGGTATAGATGAGTGCTCTGGTGGAGAAGGGAGCTCTTTAAATGAAGACGGCTAGTGGTGAAGCAGAGTGATTCTGACATCTGCTAAGTGGATAAGTACACCGGTTCCACCAGCTCATTCCTTTGTTCTCATTCTACCCTGTGGAATACCCTTTTAGCCAATCCTTGATCAAATAATGAACCCATTGCAGAAATAAATTATGGGGAAACACGTCCATTGCTACCTCCCAAACTCAGAAAAATCAGGGTTTTTTTTCCGTTCTATGCTGTTTCCTGTCATGCATAATATAGCAAATTAATTAGTGAATCTGGCGGCATTTTGCTAATCCGATTTCTCTCCCTTGCTTGAGGTGAATTATGTTCATGCTTCAGTCACTTGAATATTACTCTTCCATGTTTGACGGAATTATGTTATCAGGTGATGATTGCACACTATCTGATTCTAATTAAGCCAGAAAAGAGCGACACTGTAAAAGAGGAGAGAATGTTCCACGGTCTACACTCCCCAAGCCCTTGCTACTACATCCCATTTTTAAAGCTTTCCAAGCTGTGCTTGGGCTGTTTTGTGACGCTTACATCGTCTTTGTCTCCTCCAGACACAATGCCGTCTTGGGCCTGCTTCATCTAATATGTAATTTGTGTAAATTGAGTCTCGGAAAGACATAATGTTTACACTTGTCTTTTTTTTTTTTATCAGAAGCATGATGCAGAGTAGTGACTGTGATTATTTCAGATGATATCAAAGAAGAAAATGTGTTGTTTTGTCAAAACCATCCATATAAGTTGGGGAAAAAAATCTGTCATCTGAGAGATGAGAAACTCAAAATTCAGAGGGGAAGGGAGAACTGGCTTGTTGAGACGAGCACAGGAAGCAATGGAATGTAGGGGTTAAGATCACAGGCTTCAGGGCCTCAAGAGCTGGGTTTGAATTCTGGCTCTGCCTTCAACTGATAACTACTTTCTCTCCTCACCACAGTAACAAGTGCTCGGTGAAGCCGGGGTCCCACGAGGTTAGTTGACTTGCAAAGATCTGATGATGAAGTAAAAAGGCCAGGGCTGGGAGTCCCACTTTAGTCCTTGATCATCATTTTAAATGTCATGTCCTGATTCCACCAGGGCAGAGAGTAAAAGGGGGGTCTATAAAGACTACAATTAGAGTAGGTCAGTGAACACCAGAGTCTCTTTTCTCATCAGGGTAAAGATGTCCTTTTGTGTTAGACTATACTCACCCTCCATGAACCTTGGGGACATTGATGTCTAAAGCCTTAGACAGCCATGAGGTGAGGTAGGCACCATGCTGCTAATGAAAGACACTTTTGTGGTTGGCTGAAAAAAAAATACAGCACACGACTTTCAACTTAGAAAGCCCAAGTGCAAGGTACGTCCCATGTGGTCTATAGGCTCTGGTCTTTTGTCCTGTTCAACAGGTGGTTCAAAAGCGGGGAGAGCTCATTGCTGAGTGGGACTTGCCCCTGTTGGGATAATACTCCTTAGTCCACGGGGCTGCTCATTTTTTGGACTGTCTTCCTTTTGGAGAAACAGATGCACACTTTGCAGTAACAAATTGTATCATTTAGGTTGAGTCCTGCTGGCTTTCCTGCTGATTTTTGTCTCAGGCCACTTGGCCTCAACTGCCTTGTTAGACGTCATTCCTAGCCTGTATGCATAATTAGAAGCCTGACTCTACGCGGTGGGGAAGATGGTCTTCTCAGGACCTTTTGGGCCTGCTGGAACAAAAGGGCTGTTTCTTCGGGCTGCTTGTAGGACCCAAAACGTGGAAGAGAAAATTGTGTTTTTCTTTGCAGAATTTCTGCTGTGGGAGGGGGCGAGGCCAAGCAGGGGACAGAAATACTTAACATATGTTTATTGAACACTTATTCTATTCCAGGTCATATTCTGGGTTCAGGGGAGAGAGCAGTAAACAAAATGGGCAAAGTCTCTGCCCTGGGGGGAATCAGGAATAGGCATCTAACATGGTACAGTAGAAAGAGTGCCAGACTTGGGGTCTCAGTGTTGGCTGCTTTACTCATTTGTATTCTAGTGGGCAGATTTAGACATTAAGCAAAGTAAAGTAATTTGGAAGGTGATAAGTTCAAGGGAGATAATTAAGCAAGGGAGGGAGATAAGGAAAGCCAGAGGGAGTGGAGGAGGTTACACTTTAATTTCTAAATTTTTTCTTTGAAGTGTAATTGACAAACCAAATTGTAAAAAATTTAAAGTGTACGTAGGGATGGTTTGTTACTTGTATACATCGTGAAGGGCTTCTCCCATCACATTAATTAACACACACATCGTCTCACAGAGCTGGCTGTTGTTGTGGAGCGTTTAAGTTCTACTCTCTCAAATACCAGTTATATGCTACCTTGTTACCAGCTATAGCCACCGTAGTTTACATTAGCTCCTCAGATCTTATTCATCTTATAGTTGCAATTTTGTATCCTTTTTTCTGCTTTTTCCTATTTCTCCCATATCCCAGCCCCTGGCAATGACTTTTCTACTCTATGTTGCTATGCGTCTGACTTTTTTTTTTTTGTAAGTTCCATATAGAAGTGTTGCTATGCAGTGTTTGCCTTTGGCTTACACAATACCCTCCAGCTGCTTTCATGTCGTTGCAAATGGCAGGATTTCCTTATTTTTTAAGGCTGAATAGTATTCCATCATATATATATATATATAGTATTCCATCATATATATATATATATATATATATATATATATATATATATAAAATACAACATTTTCTTTGTCCATCCTTCCATCTGCTGACACCTAGGTGTTCAGGGAAGGTTCTGGTAGCCCAGGTGTGTTCCGTGTACAACAGTTCATTGAACTGTGCTCTTAAGATTCATGGGCTTTTTTGCGTGCATGTTATACTTCAGTAAAAAGTCCCGAATGTACACATATACAATGGAATGTGATTCAGTCATGAGAAAGAAGGAAATCTTGATATTTGTGACAACATGGATGACCCTTGAGGGCATTATGCTAAGTGAGGTAAGTCGGATAGAGAAAGACAAGTACCATATGATCTTATGTGTATGGAATCTAAAAAAGCTGAACTCACAAGAACAGAGAGCAGAGTGGTGGTTCCCAGGGGCTGGGGGGTATGGGAATTGGGGAGATGTTTAAAGGTACAAACTTGAAACTAGTGGATAAATAGGTCCTGGAGACCGAATGCATCACTTAGCGATTACAGCCAACGATACTGTATTACAGATTTCAAAGTTGCTAAGAGACTAGCTCTTAATTGTTCTCACCATAAAAAAGAAATAACTATGTGAGATGGTGTTACAATATAGAAATGTATCAGATTAACATGTTGCACGCCTCAAACCTATAGAATATTATATGTCAATTATATCTTAATTTTTTGAAATGCCGGGAGGAAAACAAATTGGAAAGAAGCAAGTTAACTCATTGAGTTTAGGATACAGCAGGGACAAAAGACTTGTCTTTAAAATAGTGGTTCTCAACCAAGGGAGATTTTGTCTTGCTTCCTCCCTCCTCCCTTCCCACCCCCACCTAGAACGTTGGGCAGTGTCTGCAGACATTTTGGCTTGTCACATCTTGGGGGATGCTACTGACACGGAGGGGATGGAGACCAGGGAAGCCGCTAAGCATCCTCTAGGGCGCAAACAGCCCCCACAATAAAATTATCCAGCCCCGAATGTCAGTAGTTCTGAGGTTGAAAAATCCTGCTTTAAAAGAACCTATCCGAGAAACTTCAGGATCATTTGAACATTAATTTCATCCACNAAAGAACCTATCCGAGAAACTTCAGGATCATTTGAACATTAATTTCATCCACCACAGCCTTTGCTGACACTGAGGGCCTTATTTACTTGATTCGGACAATGTTTCCTTTCCCAGGAGGGGCATCTGAGAGCAGGAGCGAATTTCATTTGCTCCTTTGTAAATTTCTGAAATGAGAAACAGGTCTCAATATTCCTCTCTTTCCCTCCCAGTCTTTGAAGCCCTCCGAAGAGGGCCATGGCAGTTAGTGCACGACAAATTCCCCAGACACAATTTAAATGTCATTTCAGGGCTGGGACAAGGACATGAATATTTAAGATGTAAATTGTTTGGGACGTGCCTAAATCTTTTATGGATTTTATTGGATGAGAAAAATGAGTCACTACTTTTTGATAAAGTTCGCTTTCCCTCCCTATTATTAGCAAACCCAGCCAAGTGAACCAGACTGCATCTGCCGGGGAGAATAGGGATGCTTGTTTGGGGGACAATATTAGAGTCTGTTTCCATTCCCAGCATGCCGTGTTTATGGTTCAAAAACCAAAGAACAGGTAGGAGATTTGTCCTAGGTCGGTGTGTCCTTGCCTGCAAAAGCATTGTTGCATACTGAATGCGTCCAGGGTGGGGGAGGATGGGTGGGTGGGGAAGTGAAATTGAATAATCTAACGCTAGGTGGAAAATTAGTTGATTATATAGCAATATTGACACGATCAGACCTTAACTCCAGAGACTAATCCTTGCCCATCCACCAGTTTGAATTCCTGGGGTTGGGTAGATACCACAGGCAAAGGAAAGGGTACAAATCAGGGGGTGGGAATGACTGTGAGAGTGGGAGGGA
>NW_023234215.1:487133-503750 GCF_002007445.2 Ailuropoda melanoleuca | reverse complement strand
AGGTGGGGAATGGCTGGGCAGGCTGTGGCGAGCTCGAACCTCCAGGCTTCGGAAAAGCCGCTGGGTCTCCGCTGGCGTGTGGGAACCTGCCTCAAGTTCTGCTTTTCTGGCCGCCACACTCCGGCCCTAGCGCCTTCTCTGGCTGTGATCCGTGGGTGTCGTGGGCCCGGTGCGCGGAGCACCTTTCCCGGAGACCGGGGCTTTGTTTGCAGCCTTCTCCCTCCGACGGGCAACATGGAGGCAGGAGCGGCAGCAGCCGTGCCTTCTTGCAGGTTCGGGCTGTTCTCCACGATCCGGTCCGCGGTGGTGAACCCGAGAAACCGGAGAAACGCCTTTCTCCCTAGAAGGCAACAAAGGGCTAAAAATACGGTTTTTTAAAAAACGCATTTTACAGAGTTTACTTTTCTTGTTTGTTAAAGCCACGTTACTGTCAAAATCACATACGGTTTTAACTTAAAGCTCACAAAGTTGGTGTTCTAAAGCTATTTACGGGTGTTAAAGATAATGAACATATGTAATAGTTTGAAGATCTTTTTCATTTTGAAAGGTGACAGAAAATCGAAGTGCAGAGCCATAAATTGGCTTTTCAGACGTTATTAACGAAAAGGGCTTGAACCATTGGAAAATAATGTTGAGTCTCCAGAGCTACATTTCTTATGCTTGATTTCTGTGCTCGGATTGGATTTTATGTATCTTTGCTTTCTGTTTGGTAAAGGAATTGCTCATGATTAAGAAATGTATCTGGTTTATGGGATTTTGCTAAATGGGTTTTGATAAAGTGACAGTTACTCAAATACAAGTGCGGGTTCACCTTCCTGAGACTTAAATATCTATTCAGAGAGATTAGATACAAAGTCATACTCAGTTTTCTTATATAATGATTAAAAAATTTTTTAAACCACACAAGTTCATTCTCTATATTAAAAGTTCTAACTTCCGGGGAGCCTGGGTGACTCAGTCCTTTAAGGGTCTGCCTTTGGCTCAGGTCATGATCCCAGGGTCCTGGAAATGAGCCCCGTGCTTCTCCCTCTCCGTCTCCCTCTGCCCTTCCCCCTGCTCATGCTCTTGCACTCTCTCTCCCTCTCTCTCTTAAATAAATAAGTAAAATCTTTTTTTTTTTTAAGATTTTATTTATTTATTTGACAGAGATAGAGACAGCCAGTGAGAGAGGGAACACAAGCAGGGGGAGTGGGAGAGGAAGAAGCAGGCTCATAGCAGAGGAGCCTGATGTGGGGCTCGATCCCATCACGCCGGGATCACACCCTGAGCTGAAGGCAGACGCTTAACCGCTGTGCCACCCAGGCGCCCCAATAAGTAAAATCTTTTAAAAATAAGTGAATAAATAAATAAAAGTTCTAACTTCCAGAAGAGTAACTTCTCTCTCTCCCAGAATTGCAAGAAAGGAAGGGAAAATACATATGTCTATTTTTATATTAATATATTTACATAGTGTTGACATTAGTTAATTACATTAATATATTTTTCCTGTTTTGTCTATGTGTGTATATTACAGGGGGAAAAAAAACATGGCTGATCCAATCTAGGGCTTTCTGTGAACTCTCACGTGGAATAGCATAATTAAGACCGCCAAACCTTTGGCACACCAGTGCATTTTCATGCACTGTTTATCCATTTCATTTTGCTGAAGTCATTGGGGTAATTTTCAACCAAGTTCATTTTGTTAATAAAACTTTTCTGTGACAATTTAGGATTTTCTTTTTGTCCTCCAGTATAACAGAGTAACTAATTCCCTCACTGTGACACCTCCTGGCTAGGTCATATACCACACTAACATATAACATAGCACCTGGCTTACCTTGAGGGTTAAATATTAAGTTCCTTTCCCATAGGAAAAGAATCGCCTTAATTCTCAAATGGTAGAACAAGCAGGCCAAGTCACATATATTTATGGATAAATAGCTAATAATTTATGCATATTTTCTATTCCAACAATCCAGTATTTTTACTCTCCTAGGCAATAATCGACTTCTTTATAAAGTGATTATTACTAACTGAACTGGAACAGATTCTAGACTATTCTTTGTATTTTCTGTTATGCTTTTTGTGATATAAATTTGAGTATGTTTATCTTTGGTCAGAGAACAGTGGACGGTTCAGCATTTTGCCCCCCGGGTGTTTGAAGTTGAAAGTAATACTTTTGGCAAAGAATGGAAAGCAACTCATCTGTCGGAAGGAGTTTTTGAGGAAATGGGTCTTTTATAGAAGGGAATATAAATTGTATGCTGTACGGGTCAGAGTTCAGTTGCAGATAACAGAATTCATTCTAACTAGTTAAAGCAAGAGGGGATATATTTCAGGGCACTAAGTTGATTGCATAAGTATAAGAAGGATTGAGGAAACAGACTTCATTTTGAGTGGTCAGTAATACCTTCCAAGCCACACAGCCAAACCCAAGCACTTAGGGAGCTGCCGTCCCTCCTGTGATCAGAAACCAACACTGCCAATCCCACTATGTAGAAAGTGCCACGATCTGGATGCTACTTTTGCTGCCAGGTCCAGAACCATGCCACATTTACTAGGATGCATGCCAACTAAATGTACCAGGACCCTGCCTCTTGGCATCCGTTAATCTAGTGGTAGACGCTAGAACAGTAATAAGATTACTGCAAAAACCCACCTGCATCCTATATACTAGGCTTGTCAGCATGCATATAGCTTCTACTTTACTTCCTTTTTTCAGATCTTACATAAATGCTGATTGATTGAACCTAAATCACGTTTAGAACTTAAGCTGCAGGGGAGTCTATGACCTGTGGTCTTTAGCTTTCTTCTGCAGTTCAGGGAGACACACAAGAAAGGAGATACTGTGTGACACCCGCATAACTGTCACACAGTCATTTAGGCCAACTATCAAAATGGAAAATAGGAACAATTTCATGACAGTCTTTCCTCTTCAAGAGTTTTTTACCTGGGATCCACCAACTACCAAATGCTCCACAGATAGAATTCAGAGGGTCCTTAGACATGGCTGGGAATAAATATCTGTGTTTATGAATCTCTATCTGAAATTTAGCATTTCTTTAAATTATGAGTGTAAGAAAGACACTGCCTTAGCATTAGCAGTTCTTATGACTTTGTCACAAATTTTGTCACATCATACTGGAGTTGTCTGAAAATACCATTTGTTCTCATCACTAATAGACGTCTAAGTCTTACTAATGTGTTGATAATGAAGTGCATGAAGTCACTGCATCACAAATTGGTTTTTCTTCAATTCTGACTATTTCGATGTAGTGGAATCCATTCATAATCCAGTGGGGTTTTTTCTTTCATAAATTTCAAAATATTATTCTGAGAAAGGGTCCATAGGCTTCCCCAGACTGCTGGTGAAGAGGGCACTTGGGGGGAGATTTTCTGATGGTTGCCTCCATTTTGCCTTTGACTAATTAAGCTTATTTTTAAAAACCAAACTAAACTTTAAGGATTCGGTGATTACACATTGTATTATGAACAGTTATATCTACTGGTGTATTAGTTTGCTAGGGCTGCTGTAACAAAGTACCAAGAATTGGGTGGCTTAAAACATTAGAAATTTATCATCTCACAGTTCTCAATGTTAGGAGTCTGAAATCAAGGTGTCAGCAGGGCTACGTTCTCTCTGAAATCTGTAGATTTACTTCCTTGCCTCTTCCTAGTGTTCGGCAGTTTGCCAAATACCTCTGGCATTCCTTGCCTATTAGATGCCTTACTGCTATCTTCCAACTTCATGTCACATTCTTCCTATATCGCTTATCATCTTACCTCTGCACATGTCTGAGTCTATGTCCAAATTTCCCCTTTTCATAAAGACACTGGTTGTAATGGATTAGGGCTCACACTGATGACCTCAACTTGGTTAAATCCACAAAGACCCTGATTCCAAATAAGGTTACATTCTGAGACATTGGGGGTTAGGACTTCATCATATCTTCTTTTGAGAGACACAGTTCAAGCCATAACAAAAAGGTTCAACTATAAATTATCAATAACATTGGAGCTATGCTTGATGTTTTAATATACAACTAGATAATAGAATTTAGAGTAAATTCAAGTATAAATTAGTTGATAAATTTTGAAGGGATTTTAGATAAACATGCTTTCACATTTGTCTTTGTTTCTAAAAATTAATAGGTTGGGAAAATGTCAACTCTTAACAAGTTTCTTTAATAATAAACTTAGAGGGAAGTACTGTACAAAAAGATATACACATTCAGTTGGGCTGAATTCTCCCCAGTGACTAGACATACCTGATAAGCTAAATTAAAATCCCCATGGTTGAGGTCCAGAAATATGTATTGATAAAAACTTTGCAGTTAATCTAGTTATCAGACATGTATAAGAGTGAGAATTACTGGTCTAAATTTTACAAAACAAATTTATTCATGAATGAAGCATACAAATATTTATATGGAAAAAAATTACACATTGAATAGGGATTGGTATTTTTAAACTGCCAAATTGTAGTAAAAATCAGAAACTTTAACTGAACTCATAAATGAGCTTTAGTACAATTTGAGCATTTCTTAGTCACAGCTTTTTTCCTCTGTTTTTCAAAGTGCCACAAATTTTAAGAGCTGAATAACACTTTTCAAACATATAGTCCATATATAAGAGACTGTTTTCTTAGTTAAGGTTATCTTTAAGTATCAAATGTACACCACATATGACATTGTACTATTTTTGTTTATTTCAAATTATTAAAAATTATTGAGATTTTTATTATTTGCAAAGCTTAGTGATTAAAGTAAAAGAAACTAGGACACCAGGATTTATACCATGGTCTAATGGTGTAATATGGTAATGCTGACAACAAAAGAAACTCTGTAGAAACTAACCATATAGGACCACTGTTTAGTAATGCCTTGCTCAATTTTAAACAACATTCTGGACATTGGGAGACCATGAAAAGCCAGACATGTTCTGCCCTCATGGTGTTTTTTGGTCTAGTAAACAAGTAAATGGCTAAATTCCAATTGAGTTATAGTAAGAAGAATAATGATAAAAGAACAGATAATATTATGGAGTCTACAGAAGGAGCTCCAGCACTGAACATCCCAGCCAAGATCTGAGAATAATTATAAATTAGTGAGAAGATGATATGAAGAGAAGGAGGGAGAAGAATGTTCTAGTTAGAGAAAAGAGTATATGCGAAGGTCTGAAGACAAGGGTGCGTGGTTCTTTGGAAAAGTGAAGGAGTTCATTGTAGCGGGAACATAAATGTGAGACAAAACCCATGCAGAAAGATAAGTGCAACCTTCTTGATACCAAGGGAAGCCACAGAAGGCTAATTAACAAGTATGCATATTTAGGGAGGTATTCAAATCATTAAGAAAATAAAAAAGATTAATTTTGGTTGAGTTGGTCAGGAAAGGGTCAAGAAAGAAGTGATAGTAATTGACTGATTAGGATTAGTTTTTCCTCATTTTTTTTTTTAAAGGAGATGTTCCAAAATTTGGAATGCTGTGATCAAAGACAGGCAGAAAAGTAGAGAGAGTACAATTAAGGGAGGATGCAGCCTGGCAGGAGGGTTGGCTTGGGAGCAGTGGTTCTCAAGAAAACATTGGGGGCCAGGGGGTTTGGAAGGTGCATTTTGGTTGTCACAAGGCCTGGGATTATCCTGGTATTTAGTACCTCAAATCCAGGGACGCTAAGCCTCCAGCATTCTTCAGAACCTTCAAGAAGAATTGGCCACTCATGATTATTTTTTCTTATTGGAAATGCCAGTAGTACCCCCACTGAGAAATGGTGATAGACAAATAGTGAAAGGTTCTAATTAGGGATTCATCTTACTTATCTCTATTCTCTTTTGAAAAGGCAAAGATCTCTGTGGTTGATTGAGTCTTGATGCATTCATTCATTCAACAAATATTATTGAGCACCTGTTCTGTGCCAGACATTTCTAGGTCTCACATCAAAATCACACCTTCATGGGAATTATTTTCATCAGTCAAGTGGGTGCTGCCTGGCTGATTGGAGAATGAGAGGGCAGATTTGGGTAGAGATGAGATGAGAAGAGAGTTCAGATTCTCCCTATTCTAAACTTCCTCCATCCCATTATTCTTTCAAGTTCCCTACAATGCAAACTAAAAAAAAAATAATATTAAAATAAAATTAGGAGGAGGGTTCAGATGACAGTGTAGGAAGATCCTGATCTCACCTCCTCCCACAGACACAACAAATCTACGACTATATATGGAATAATTCCCTGTGAAGGGGACCTAAAAATTAGGTGAACAGAGCCTCCACAACAAGGGACAGCAACAAGATAGGTAGAAGAGGACAACATTAGTGAAATCAACCATATCTATAAAAATTAGTTAAGGAAGGCATAAAATAAGATGTATAAATATCATATCAAAAACATAAAACATGAGGGGTGGGGGCAAAAATGTATTGCTTTTAGAAAGCATTCAAACTTAAGTGACCACCAACTTAAAATAGATAGCTATATACATAGGTTGTTATGTATGAACCTCATAGTAACCACAAACCAAAACCTGTAATAGAAACACAAAAAGTAAAGTCAAAGTATTTCAAAAACACTAAAGAAAGTCACAAGTCACAAGAGAACAAGAAGAAAGAAACAAAGAACTACAAAAACAATGGGAAAACAATTAACAAAATGGCAATAAATACATACCTATCAATAATTACCTTAAATGTAAATGGACTAAATGCTCCAATCCAAAGACACGGAGTGGTAAATGGATAAAAAGTACCAAGACCTGTCCATATGCTGCCTACAAGAGACTCACTTCAGATCTAAGGACACACTCAGACTGAAAGGGAAGAAATAGAAAAACATATTCCATGTAAGTGGCAGCAGAAAGAAAGCTGGGGTAGCAATACTTCCGTCAGACAAAATCGACTTTAAAACATAATGTGTAACAAGAGACAAAGAAGGGCATCACATAATGATAAAGGGTCAATTAAAAAAGAAGATATACCACTTGTAAATATTTATGCACCCAACACAGGAGCGCCTAAATATATAAAGCAAATATTAACAGACACAGAGGGAAAAATTGACGGTAATAGAATAATAATAGGGAATTTAAATACCCCGCTTACATCAAGGGATGGATCATCTAGACCCAAAATTAATAAGGAAACATTGACCTTGAATGACACATTAGACCAGGTGGACTTAATAGATTATTGCAGAACATTCCATCCAAAAACAGCAGAATACACATTTTTCTCAAGTACACATGGCACATTCTCCTTGGTAGATCACATGTTAGGCCACAAAACAAGTCTCAATAAATTTAAGGTTGAACTCCTATCAAGCATTATTTTCTGACCACAGTGGTATGAAATTAGAAGTCAACTGCAAGAAGACAACTGGAAAAAACACAAACACATAGAGACTAAAACATGTTACTAAACAACCTTGGGCCAATGAAGAAATCAAAGAGGAAATCAAAAAGTACCTGAAGACAAATGAAAATGAAAACACAGTGTTCCAAAATCTATGGGATGCAGCAAAAGCAGTTCTAAGAGGGAATTTTATAACAATAGAGGCCCACCTCAGGAGACAAAGGAAATTTCAAATAGACAATTTAACCTTAGACCTAAAGAAACTAGAAAAAGATAGGCACCTGGGTGGCTCAGTCAGTTAAGCATCTTACTTATTTTTCGTCTCAGGTCATGATCTCAGGATCATGAGATCAAACCACACATCAGGCTCTGAGCTGGTCATGGAGGCAGTTTGAGATTCTCCTCAAATAAATCTAAAAGAAAAAAAAAAACTGTTGGTTGCCATAGGGGGCCAGGAGGTTAGATGCAATAGGTGTGTGTGTGGGGGGGATTAAGAGGTACAATCTTCCAGTTATATATAAAACTATATTCTCTACACTGTACATAGAGAATATACTCAATAATATTATAACAATATGTATGATGAGAGCTCCTAAATTGCTTAGGCTTGTGATGATCATTTTATAATGTATATAAATATCAAATCACTATGTTGTACACCTGAAACTAATACAATATTATATATCCATTATTCTTCAGTGAAAAATGGTTCAAAACTTAAAAATAAAAATATTACATTAAATTAAATTGCCCTTACCCGCTTTTTCGTCTTAGAGATCTACTCTCCTTAGACCCCAAAAGTTCTAGCTTTGAAACTGGGAAAGACACTTAGGTCAATCATCATGTTTTAATACTGTTAATCATCTCTTCTTTCAAATATCTCCTTCCTTTGCTTCCATAATACTCTACCAGGGGTCCTTTTACCTCTAGGAAGCTGCAGTGGCTCTCACCTCCTTTTCCATCCCAGCACAGTAGAGGGGTATGCTGTACATACATCACCGGGAAACATACCAGAGTTGAGTGGGTGGAGGGGAGGTGCAGAGTGGGTGGTGACAGCTGGGGCTGGGAGAGTGCTGCCTTTAGGACAGAGTGAGTGTAACCCCTGCCTGCCTTTGAGCCGCAGTGCCCTACTCTTTATTGTCTGATCTCTTTCCCCAGGATCTAAGCCTAGCATGTCTACAAGCTGTGCTCTGAGAATTGCATCCTTCTAGCCGTTCAGACTTACAATTTTAGTGTCTCTGACCCTTTCCCCTATCCTCCGCACACAGGACATTGCCAAGGACTAGTTGTGTCCTCTGAAACATACGCCTTCACCCATCCATCCTCTTGCTATTGCCCTGTGCTGGTCCTCATTCTATCTCCTCTGGCTTATTACTTTAATGCTCAAACCATCACCTGCCTTTTGTCTTACACACTACTGCGAGAAAACTTTCTGGAGTTCTAGTGTTAGAGCAACCCTAATCCGAAGCTGTCAGTGAAGAATCTTAGCATAGCTTTTTGTCCTTTCTTTCCTACTTGCCACCGTAACATAGTCTAGGTGCCAAACTGCCAAACTTGTTGTTCACTGCCCTCGATCTCCATGTTCTGGCACATGCTGCCTTTGATATGGATCATTTCCTTCCGCCTCCGATCTGCACAAACACGGATTCAGCTCCATCTTAAGGCCAAGCCCAGTGCCACTTCCTGCCCTAAACCACTCCTGATGTCCCTAGCAGAAAGTGATTTCTGCCTTTCTGAGCTCCCCAGTTCCCCCAGAGCTGTTTTTGCAGCTATCATTCCAACAGTTCAGTTTTTCTACCTTACGTTATAGTAATTTATGTACTCTTTATCTCTCCTACTAAACTGTAAGCTTCAGAGCAGAATCCACATGTCACTTGTCTATATACTAGCTAACTGTCTGGGACACAGAGTATTCTTTAAAAACCCAAGAGTCGAAGTATCTTCCTATGTTTGGGAAATCTGGAAGAATAACCTGAATTTCGTTTCTTTAAAAGAAATATTTACTGCCCAGTTAGTCATCAGTCTGGTTTGAACTTCTAGATTCATTGGTTTAGTTTCATTACAAGTTAGAATTATTCAAAAAAGGAAAAAAGGGAGAGAGAGAAGAAATGTAAATTAAGATTTGCCTAATTACACAGATAATAGTTCTCCAAAAAGATCCATACAACTTTCTAAAGCCCTTGATTTTCACTTTGTAAAATTTTGCCTCCCCTTATTTGAGGCCAATTGAAATGCCTGTTTCCCGCTTTGAGCCTTGGCGTCAAATGTTGCCTCACTGACAGCCCAGTGCCATCTAATGGTGAAAAGGGACAGTCTGAAGCTCTTGGTTTTTCTTAGACTTCTGGGGAGGGTGGCTGGGAATCTGGTTTTCTTCATTTTTTTTTTTTTTTAAGTTTCATTTTCAGGACTATATTGTAGGAAAAATCATTTTTGTCTGTCAATTTATGTGAGATGTATTATATAGATTGACTATTTTGCTTGATTCCAAAAGCATTCATAGCAATTACAGAAAACACATACCAATAAAATGGTAAAATATTTCAAAAATAATAAATGTTCAAGATCAGTAAAACTTAAACTAGAAAAAGTATAAAGTGGTGGAAAACCCTATTTCAAGTAATCCTATGACATTATTACTTCTAAAGTGAAGAGTTTTCTTGGATAAAAATCACTGTTACTGGACTTCCTAATTTAGAATCTATTGTAGTTGAGGATTTATGACCCAGTGTATGAATTATGCAGGCTTTCTTCTTCCTTTTCCTTTGCTACTCTGCTTTTATACAGTGGTGTTTAGAAGTGTGATCCCAGAACAGCAGCATCAGCATCACCAGGAAACTTGTTAGAAGACAAATTCTTGTGGTCCCTGACTCCCAGACCAATAATTGTAATCAGAAACTGGTGGAGCCCAGCAGTCCGTGTTTTAACAAGGTGATTCTGATGCCACTGAAGCTTGAGAAGCACTCTTAACATCCTTATTAGAAAACAATCAGGAAGAGAAAAGATTACATATTTTAAAAGCTTACATTTGATCACTTGTTAGCAACTCTGATTTTTTTTTTTTTAATGTTTTAAGGGCCAGGGTGCCTGGGCGGCTCAGTCGATTAAGCATCCGACTCTGGTATCAGCTCAGGTCTTGTTCTTTTAAAAAAAAAAAAAATGTTTTAAGGGCCAAAGAAATGTACACTAAATAAAATAACATTGACTTTTCTGGGCCTTCAGGTTTTTTTCTGTATCAAGGAAGAAATAGGAGCTGTCTATGATTACACAAAACTCAACTTGAAATAAGAATTCACCATGTGACCTAACAACTCAAGGGTAGCACACATTGCCAAATCTATTTTAAAAATTTTTGAGGCCATAAATGTTGCCAAGGAAAATATCTTCCTCTTTACAGCTAGCTTCAATATGACTCACTCTGCACCCTATTTGTTTCATTAAGATTAGCCCAGACACTGGAAAAGCAGGTAAATGGCTATGACAAATCATATAATTTATTGCATTCAGATTTAAAGTATGTAGTTTAACTACATACTTAAATTCAATTTCAAGTTCAGAATTGAAAAATTAAAGTTCAAAATACTGCTTTTCTTGGCTATTGGGTTTTTTTTTTTAAGTACCAACTGTGAAAACAAATACAATTGTATATTTAAATTAGTTTTTGAGTAAAAGTACTAGGAATTGTACTTATGTATGGGTCAAATAGAAGTTGAATAAAATATCAATCAATATATAGTATATAAATTTTTTAGTTGGGATTGTCTAAATAAATTATGTTTAGCCTTAAAAAATCAATTTTATAAAGACTACCTCCCCTCCCTCAAGAAGAAAACTTTAGAAAAGATTAAGAAGATTAAGAGAAGGAGTATGGTAGGTGAAATTCTAACCTAAATCTAACCTACATTAAGTTGATCAGGGAAGCTCACCAAAATCACTGTCCACTCTTACCGCACTGCGTCACTTAAACTCTTCTGAATCTATAAGTTTCTGCGATTACAGATGCTCTGCCGTGACCTTCTTGGAGCTACAAAGGCTCCTATGACCCAGACCTCTAGCTTTAGTCTATACAAATAGAAAAGTCAAGATATATAATCAGTGGAAATAAACAACTGGCATTTGTGGCCTTTATCTCATTTTTATTTCCTTTGGATTATTTTATTTTTAAAGATTTCATTTATTTATTTATTGGACAGAGAGAGACACAGAGACAGAGGGAACACCAGCAGGGGGAGTGGGAGAGGGAGAAGCAGGCTTCCCACAGAGCAGGGAGCCCAATGCGGGGCTTGATCCCAGGACCCTGGGATCATGACCTAAGCCAAAGGCAGACGTGTAGCAACTGAGCCACCCAGGCGCCCCTGTCCTTTGGATTATTTTAGCCAAAGCTGCAAACACCTTAGGAGTGGATTGGGGATAAACCACGGATCCTTAGGGCAGTTTCTGATTTTGCTTTCCACACAGTAAAATGGAGAAACAAAGAATTTTAAAACATTCTGCTTCTTTGGAAGGGTGGGTGAGAAAGAGAAATAACACAGGTGTTCCTGTGATTATCCAGGGGGTGGTCAGGGGTTTGAAGAACACAGCAGGTGCATGCTATATCATCTCTGTTTGACTCCTGAAGTATGTCTATTGACCACACTACTGACCTTTATAAAGTTAATTCTGGCTGATTGGAAATAATAAGCCATTAGAATGCCTCAAAGTTGAAACAGCTTTTAAACTGCTTTGTATCCCTCTACTTCCATCTGTAGTAAGATATTTATTAGTCTGAGTTATTTAAGTTTAAGGGGTCGTCTCACCATGGACTCAGAAATGTGGAAGAAAGCTCCAAGATCATCTATTCCAAATCAAAAACATATCAATCAGAAGGAGCTGTCATCCAGTGACTCATAAGTCCTCCTGGATTGTGCTTATTAAATCATCAAGGTGACTTCAGAACAGGAAGTCTTTTCTAGAAGTGCTGACCTTGAGAACAAACAGTACATTGATTGATAGTATTTTTGCAGTGATGTTTGACTTTCCCTAATGCCTCTGTCAAAAGAAAAATTATTTTCTTGCCAGTTACCAGGAAGGCCAGTTTTGACAAGGTGCATAGGATCCAATGGTAAAAGTAAAAACTTGTTTTTAACTTCAGTAAATTGGATTGAAGGATTTTTCTGTTTCATCTAAAAACACTGCTTCTTTGGGTAGAGAGACTAGAAGTTTACTTTTCCTCTTTAGTCTTAAAGGCATGTTGCATATGACACTTTTCTGTCACCAAGTTCCCTGTGAGAAAAAAGCTATAGGTTTCATACTCAGGAGAAACCATAATGGTCGTCTTGTCCAGGCATTCTTCCAATGTTTGAAACCCTTTTACCACATCTCCACAGGATGTCACTCAAACTTACAGAGCTGGAAATGTTCAAAGGAAGTGGGAAGGTTTGGAGATGGAGGACAGAAGTCAGAAAATATCAGCTATTCCACTTATATTATCTGCAATATGCTACCAGTTTGGAAGTTTACATAAATCCACAGTCCTCTGAAATTTGTATGACTTTCTTGACTCCAGTTATTATGGTAACTTCCAATCAGAGATGCAAGTTCTAAATCAGGGTTTCTTAACCTAGCGCTTCGTCATTTGGAACCAGATAATGCTTTGTTGGGAGAAGCCGTCCTGTGCATTACAGGATGTTTAGCTACATCCCTGGTCTCTATCCACTAAATGCCAGTAGCATCTCACCCTGGTTTGACAACCTTCCTGCCCTCCACACAGGATTCAAAACCAAAAATGTCTCCAGACATTACTGAATATCCCAGGTGGCCCCAGGATGGAGAGGGAAGTTATACATGAAATCTCCCCCGTTTGAAATGAACCACGGGTATAAATTAAGAAAGTGGTCTGTGAGTTACAGAGTCCCAGGAAACATCCAGATTATTTACTTAGAGTAAGTAGAAAGGAATAGTTAAGACCTTAACTGTTTCCTTAATCAAATAAACAAAACAGTTCCACAATTGACAAAATGTTGGTACAGTTCTCTTGGGATTTTTTGTACGAGTGTGGAGCAAATATTCAGTCCATCATATTTTATTAAGTGTCTGAGAACAGACCACTGCAGTAGGTGTTATAAAAATGCAGATAGCATAACTATTTGCAAAACTATTCCATGACACCCTTGGCTTTAAGATGCACATCAATTTCTGTAACTTTTTAGTGTAACACATGGAAAAGTGTACATATCACAAGTGTACTAAATTACTGAATTTTCACAAACTGAACACAGCGTGTGACTAGCAACCAGATCAAGAAACAAGATTACCAGCACCCCAAAAGCCCTGACATCATCTCCATTGACTCACTCCCCTCTTACAGCATCAACCTTGATCACTCATTCCCACCTCATGCCTTGGTCTTCCTTTTGCAGCAAAGTCTGCTTGACTTGCTCCCCCATTCCATTCCAATCTCTTTGAAGATGAAATCTCTGCTGAGAGCCTCCTCACAGTCCTAAATCAGTCTCTACTTATCCCTGCTTTAATTTTCCTTACAGCTATCACATCCTATTTTTGTCTGTCTCTCCAACAAGTAAGAACCCAAGAGGATAAGAACATTCTATTAGCATATTGTAGGAGCTCAGGAAATTGAAGGCATGAATGATTCCAAATTTCAGAAATTTTAAGATAAGGAAAATGCAAGTCGTAGAATTAAGGAAATACCATCAAGTTCTATTTATTGAGTGTCTGGTATATGTCAGTCACTGCAGCAGTAATAACAGTCATACATTATTTCTTTTAATGTGCACCATAACCTGCAACCTGGGTGTATCATTTTGCTTTCAGGTTCAAGTAACAAAACCCAACTGAAAGTAGATTAAATAAAAAGAATATTTAATATCTCATAAAAAGTGGTCCAGAGATGGGGTGACTCCAGTTTTGACCAATTTTGTACCTCAAAGATGTTACGGTTTCAGTCTGATTTCTCTGCCATTTTACTAGCTCTCTCCACGTGGTACAGATGGCTCCATCCAAATGTCATGAAATTGCTCAGCAATGTCCAGAAGCAGGTAAAAAGAGAGGCTGTGTATATACTTCTCTTCCTATCAATGAGGAAAGTCTTTTCCAGACCCTCCAGATATCTCATTGGCCAAAATTCTGTTACACATTGTATAGGTTGAATGTTTGTCTTCCCCCTTCTGCCCAGCCCCAAATTCCTGTACTGATGTTCTAACTCCCAGGGTGATGGGATTAGTGCCCTTACAAGAAGAGACAAGAGAGCTCAAGTTGGAGCTCCCTCCTTGTGTAAGGACGTAACAAGAAAGCTGCTCTCTGCAAGCCAGAAGGGAGCCCTCACTGGGAACTGACTCAGCCAGTACCTTATCTTGGACTTTACAGCCTCCATGACTGTAAGAAACCAATTCCTGTTGTTTAAGCCACCCCATCTATAGTATTTTGTTATGGCAGCCTAGCTGAGTAATACACACATTTATGCCTAGTCACCATCAAAGTGAATGAGACTGTGATACTTTGGCATATACCAGTCATTACTCAGCTCCAGCAGCTAGGCAGGGTCTGCTTGCTACCTGAACAGAATGGGGTTCTCTCAATGCTAAAATGAGAGGAAATGGCAATTAGCTATACAGTTGAAAATGTCTGCCACCAATGTATTATGCTACAGATAAGGAAACAGATTAAAGCAATTTCTTGAGCAGAATCGGGATTCTAGTCTAGGTATGACTATTTCCAAAGTCATGCACTTTCCACTAGGTGATACTGCTTCTCAAAGATAATTAGAACAGAGTCTCTTTTATAATAACAAAGTTAAGAAAGCTCTATCTTTATGATTCCCCTGAAAAAAGTGGTAGAGGAGACGGGGAACAATTTTGTATTGTGTTTGCTACATCTATATCTAGATTTGGCTTCTTAATACCATCTTCCAATATTAGAAATCAAGGCTGCTTGGAGAAATGGTTCATTATAAAGCTGGGGTGGGAGAAGTATAAGGTGACCCTGGAGCATCTTGTGATGCTAGCCAGTAAGGACAAGCTCAAAAAAACAAAAAGATGGGAACATGCCCAACATAGGAACAGAATCTAACCTGAAAGATCTTCCAGTGCCCCAAGCTGGAACTGTTGGAACAAAATTAATAAAATATTATTGGATTATAACCCATAGAATAAAATAAATACGCATGAGTCCATACTGATGTAAATGATTAAATAGATAAAGACATGAGGGAAGACAAGACAAAGCTTTCTTGCCAAAGAATTCCAAGTAATATGTATACATGCCTCTATCATAGGAAGTGAGGCTTAGTCTCTTTCCTCCCCCAAGCCCCCCACCCCAAAGGAGAGCTAGTGACTTAGTGACTCACTTGTAGGGAATAGAATAGGGAAGGGGAAAAGTAGTAACTTTATGGTGGAGAAACCTTCAAAGTCTACGTTCACCAATAATGTCATATGGATATAATGTGATGACAAGGGCACTTCACAGTGCCATGGCGTTCTTTCCAAAAACACATCACCCTGGTCTAATCATGAAGTAAACCAACAGATAAAACCAAACTGGAGGACATTTTATAGGGACTTGACCAATATCAAAACTGCCAGAATCATAAACAAGAACAGACTGAAAAACAGTCACAGACCAGAGAAGATAGTCCAGATCCAGTCTGGGATCCTAAATGGATGCTGGAACAGAAAAAGACATTAAGGGGGAATATGATAAAATCTGAACAAAGTCTGGAATTTAGCTAATTCTACATTATATAAATATACCGATGTCATTATCTTAATTTTGACAAGTGTACAATAGTTATTATTTAAGCTGTCACTGGGGGAAATGGGTAAGGGAACTCTGCACTGTCTTTGCAACATTTATGTAAATTTCAAGTTATTCTTAAATTTCAAAAAAAATTTTTTTTATTTTTTTACAGTTGTGGGTTTGTTTTGTTGTTGTTGTTGTTGTTGTTGTTGTTTGTAAGTAGGCTCCATGTCTAGCATGGAGCCCAGTGTGGGGCTTGAACTCACAACCCTGAGATAAGACCTGAGCTGAGGGGCGCCTGGGTNAATTTTTTTTATTTTTTTACAGTTGTGGGTTTGTTTTGTTGTTGTTGTTGTTGTTGTTGTTGTTTGTAAGTAGGCTCCATGTCTAGCATGGAGCCCAGTGTGGGGCTTGAACTCACAACCCTGAGATAAGACCTGAGCTGAGGGGCGCCTGGGTGGCACAGCGGTTAGGCGTATGCCTTCGGCTCAGGGCGTGATCCCGGCGTTCTGGGATCGAGCCCCACATCAGGCTCCTCCGCTATGAGCCTGCTTCTTCCTCTCCCACTCC